>NC_028453.1:2097084-2377801 GCF_000263155.2 Setaria italica | reverse complement strand
CCTTGAGGTGGCGACTGCCACAGCCGGCTTCTGGCCTTTTTTTCTTTAAAGTGAAGGGGCTAAAATGCAAATATGTTTCACTAGCCGTGGGTGCGTCTGGTGCGTCCGCGATGCATCCGACGGCTCGCATTTTTCGGGTGCACGGGAGCACCAGATGCCCCCGGAGCACCCGATCTTCTCTCGTCGCCATCTTGCACTCCACAGCACAGGGTTCCTGCAACCCGTTCAGTTACTCTATATAATTATGTTGTTTTATTAGGCTAGTTTATTTTTTTAGCACTCAGAGTTTATATATTTGTTCCATCAGCTACTCTGTATCCACGATCGACGTCAAACCACTTTATTCCTTGGATACTATATAAAATTTGTGCTTTTTTTTTTTTGCTGTGGCCGGATTTCACAGAGGAAATATGTCGAATTTCTCGCCCCAGGATTTGACTACGAGATACATACTCAACTTTATCTCCAGCGGACCTCCAATCACCTCTATTATATGACAAGCTTTAGAGTTAGGAGTTCCGAGCAGGGGTTTGGGGGTTTGAAGGTAACTTGTGATAACTGAACATAAAGGGACGTCGAGAGAAGTCACCGGTCGCCGTGGTGAAGGTGGGTATCTATTGGGTAGAGATGGTGGCACGAGCATTATGTTGTCATTAGAGTGGTTAGGATCAGGAGTGGTAGAGGGTGGTGTGGTGATGGTGCTGCCAGATCTGAGCGCAAGGGGGTGTGTTGGTTGGTTTGACAACGGAGCCCGATCTATTTATGAAAAAAAGTTTGTCGACACTACTGAAAAACTGAGCATTGGTTCTAGTCCTTAGTATCGGTTGATTTTTTACCCAGTACTAATGTGAGCATTAGTACCCGGTCTAACGGCACATTAGTACCTGGTGGAGGATCCAACCGGTACTAATGGGTAACCTTTAGTACTGGTTGGAGCTCCCAACCAATACTAAAGGAGCTCCCAACCTTATCCTCCGCCACCCCCGTCTTCCTCTCTCTCCCCCGCCTCCTTTTATCCACTCCCCCTCCCCTCTCTCTCCCTTCTACCTCTCCCCTCCCTCTCACGTCCCTCTCTCTCCTGCCGCCGCCACCAATCCCTCTCCTAGCCTCGGCCCCGGCCCCGCCCCCTCCCCCTCCCTCTCCTGCCACCCCTGCCCCTCCCCTTCCTCCTACTCGCCCTCACTGGCAGTGAGGAGCGGCAGCAGGGCAAGGTGCAAGGCAGTGCTTGGGCGGCGGGGTGAGGTGCGGGGCGCACGGAGGTGCTCGGCGACGCACGGGGGTGCAACGGCGCGTGGGGGAGCGGCGGCCAGCCGGAGGTGGAGGGGCGCAGGGGTGCGGCGGCGCACATGTATTTTCCTTTTCTTTTTCTTTTTTGCTTCGAGGCTGACGGCGGTGGCAGGGTGGCAGGAGGGAGGGTGGCGGCAGGGGCCGGTGGGAGGGCGGCAATGGCAGGAGGGAGGGTGGGAGGGCAGCGGGATTTCTTTTCTTTTTTATTTTTTAATACCCTTTAGCACTGGTTATTTGATCCGGTACTAAAGGTTTCCCTTTAGTACCAAAGTGTGGTGCACGTGTGGTGCCCGACGCTAACGAACTAACGATAAAGCTGAGGTACCTAGAGAAAGGGGGGAAACAAGGAAAAAGTCCGAAGGAAGAAGTCCATCCAACCTCACCTCACCTTGATTTTGACCATCGAACTGCAAAACTAGGAATGTTTTACCACCCAACTCTAAAACCGTTCATATTTGGTCATCGAACGGTTTTGGTGGGTGGTTTTGTTGACGTGGACGCCACATGATGGTGGGTCCACTTGTCAGCCCTCCTCTCTCCTCTCTCTTTCTTCTCTCCTCTCTCCTCTCCTCTCTCTTTCTTCTCTCCTCTGCTGACAGCCGCCAGCCCCCATGCGCGGCCGCCCCTACATAAGCCTCCACCGTGCCGGCCTTCAGTCGACCTCATCCACCCATGCCTCCCTGGCCCCTCCTACCTCCTCCCCTCCCCGATGGGACTTGGACAGGGGAGACACGGGGGACAACGGTGGCCGGAGGCGTAGGGATGGCCGGCGTAAGAGAGAGGGAGAAGAGAGAAGAAAAAGAGAGAGGAGGGGATGGTCGGCGTAGGAGAAAGAGAGGAAGGGGATGGCCAACGTAGGAGAGAGGGGGAGAGGAGAGAAGAAA
The DNA here is from genome assembly GCF_000263155.2 of Setaria italica. Classification (NCBI taxonomy): domain Eukaryota; kingdom Viridiplantae; phylum Streptophyta; class Magnoliopsida; order Poales; family Poaceae; genus Setaria; species Setaria italica. Next base: position 2,375,630 of record NC_028453.1, on the reverse strand, counting down.
GAGAGAGAGGAGGGCTAACATGGCGTCCATGTCGCCATTGTGGCATCCACGTCAGCAAAACCATCCACCAAAACTACCCGATGACCAAATATGAACGGTTTTAATAGTTGGGTGGCCAAAGATTCCTAGTTTTGCCGTTTGATGGTCAAAACCAAACTAAGACAATAGTTAAATGACCAAAAATGAACTTCTTCCAAGTCCAAATTACTCCCCTCAAGTATAATCAAAGTCTGGATAACCCCTAAAGTATTTCTTGGTTCAACTCCGTGCACAAGTGAAGTTTTGAGTTCAAAATTTTGCAGGATGATAGCAGACAATATAACACATGTTTAGAAAATATATCATGAATTTTTCATCACTATTTTATTAGGTAGGATATTTATAATAAAATTTATCATTGAGATACAAAATTATATAAAAACTAATGATGAAAAATTCACAAAATATATTTTTAATATTTATTATGATGTTCACTACCATCCTGCAAAGTTCCAAATTAAAATTCAACTTGTGTATGAAGAAACAAAAATAACAAATTACATTATGAGGGTAAGTTGAACCAAATAGCATAGTTTAGGGGTAAATTGAACCAAAATATAGTATATTTAGGGGTTATCTGACCTTTCGCACGAAGTGAGTAATTTGAACCTTTTCAAAAAAAAACAAAGAACAAAGACGGCTTGCCGGCTTGTTCACATGATGGCTGCGGCGCCATGTTCACATTTTGATGTATGCGTGTGTATATATATGCATGGAGGCCCCGGTACTGTTCGCTTTTAAAGCTCAAACTGTTCTCAAACACACGCGGGGAACACCTCGCGCGTTCGCATGGACCGCTGGCAATGCTCGGCGCTGACCAAGGTCGGCTTCGGCGTCCTGGCGTGCAACTCGGCGCTCGCCATCTGCAACTCCTGGGGCAACGCGGGCTCCGTCGCCTTCGTGCTCGCCGCCGACGCCGCGCTCGTGCTGCTCTTCATCTGCCTCGCTAGGTTCGAGCGGGCCGCCGGCGCCGGGGGCAGGAACAGTCTCAAGGCCGCGGTGTGGACGCTGACGACGCTGCTCACCGCGATGTTCGCGTCCAGGGTGGCGCCGCTCATGCCGCCGGCCGTCGGCGCCGTCGTATGGGCGATGGCGGCGGCGACTGCGGCCGGTGGATTCTGGGCCTTCTTCCTCAATCCCTGATATGCTAGATCTGCTGCACTTGATTTCCGAATGAAACATGTACTCAGGTAGTGTGCGTTTTATTTCTAATGTTGTCTATGTACTACTGGGCATGGTCCCTTTGATTGTCTGTTTTATCTTGGAATAAAAAGTTGCCCTGATATTTCGGCACCATTCTCTGATTGTCGATTGTTGCCTGTTATCTTCTCCCGTTACCATTCTCGGCACCAGGGCGCCTGCAGTCACCTGGCCGAGGTCTTCGACGAGTCGTGGTTTGCACATCGACATCCCACAGCTGCACAGGCGCTGGAAGCCTAGCTCGAACATGGTCGTCTACCCGCTGCCCATTGACACCGGCAGCGGCGCGGTTTTGTCGTCCCCGTCGCAATTTCCCCGGTCGACCACACGTCTTGCAGGTGCCAGATGCAGGATGCAGCCGGACACCTCGTCGTCGATCGTGGCCGCCGTCTCCTTTCCCCTGGCGTCGCGTTTGGTTACAGGCACCACACCATTGCCGTCAGGTAACCACACGCACGCTCGCTGATCTGCTCCTCCTAATTTGGCACACATTTTTGTCTAACGTGAAGTTGGTCTTGCCAAAACTTTTTGGCATGGTTAGGAGACACATTTTTGGCAGTCCATGACGGTGATGTTAATCCAGCCATTGCTCGCCATAGCTCGACCGACACCTCCTCCCCCTTCTACCTCAGCCCCAAAAAAGATCCTTTTTTGCATCGTCGCTATTACCCTAAATCTTATATATACCCTGTTTGACACGGCTCCACTCCTAAACTCCAGTAACTCCATCAAAAAATTCAGCCAAACACCCCAACTCCAAAACTCCATGGAGTTACCAACTCCATGGAGCTGTAGTGCAAATGAAGGTGGAGTTTTGGAGCACCTCTTTTGCTGCTCCAGAAACCTCTCTTTTGAACCTCCTCGTGGAGTTGGTGGGTAATTACCCACCAATGTCACTGGTTACACAAAAAAATGTTTCATTCTATTCTCCCGAGCCCCACTCGCCCCCAGCACCGCCCCCGTCGCCGCCCACCCCGCCGCCTGCCGCCCGGCCCGCCGCCCACCCCGCCGCCCGTCGCCGCCCAAGCTGCCCCGCCGCCCGTCGCTGCCCCCGTCGCCGTCCACCCCGCCGCCCGCCGCCCAGCCCCACCGCCCGTCGCCGCCCAGCGCCGCCCCCGTCGCCGCCCACCCCGCCGCCTGCCGCCCAGCCCGCCGCCCACCCCGCCGCCCGTGGAGGGTCTCCCGTGTGCGGCACAGTGCAGTGGAAAAAGGGGAAGAAGAAGATGGGATAGAGAGGATGACAAGTGGGGCCTTAATTGGGGGCAACAATGACAATCCACACTGAAATCGATCTTTTTTGGAGCTGAGAGCACCCATCTAGCCAAACACTACATTTTTGTTCTGGAGTTTTGGAGCGGAACTGGCTCCATGTGGAGTTCTAGAGTGGAGCAGCTCCACCCGGAGTTGGAACCATACCAAACAGGACCATAGTCAACATGCGGCTGCACCATGGTAGCTAGTGTGAAGGAGACAATGAATCTTTTCTATGCCAATGGCAGTATGTCACGCGGTTTTGAACTGGACACGAAGATGCTTGTTCGTTGTTCAAAGATGATTAGGCAACACACGCAAGAGCAATGGAAGCCTAAAGCTCTCTGCTCCGACCATCGACCGTAGGAACAGAAAAGTTTAAGACCCCGTTCGGTTTCCTCGGAACGGGCCGTTCCGGGGCTCATTCCAGGTGGTTTGGAGCGACCCATTTCAAAATCAGGTCCACGATGAAATCACCGTTCGTTTTGGTCCGGCCCGGAACATAAACTGGCCCGGAACTAACTTTCCACCCTCTCCACGGCCCGGAACGTAGCCACTAGTTTGACCCTACGGCTTGGAGCCAGGCGACGGACGCATGAGCCAGGCGACGAGGTGGCGCATGAGGCGACGGCGAATGCCTACTATCCGACGCAGATCCTCTCCGCCACCTACTCGCCGGTAAGCCGACGCCCTCCTCTTCCTTCCCCTCTTCTCTTCCTTGGCTTGGGTTCTCCTGGGCTACAGGCTCGATTTGATTCTTGCCATCGGTGCGCTAGGGTTCTTGAGTTCTTGCCACGCTTCGATCCCTCGGTTCTTGTTTGTTGGTTTGTGTTCTCCGATTTCATTCGATTCAATTTGATTCGATTCGATTCGTGGAGGGCCAGGTAGGGTAGCACCATGGCTGGATTCGATTCGATTCGATTCGTGTATCTGTGATTAGTTTTGACGGTTGAATCTCATCTGTTTTGACGATTAAATCTCATCTGTTTTGACGGTTAAATTAGTTTGAATATTGAATCTGTGATTGGAATGATTCCTATCTAGCCGAACAACATTTTTTGGGATTGAAATGGTTACTGAAGAGGATTTAAAGCAAATCAGGATTGAGTGAAGGAAGAGGATCCACTCAATCCTGCCCTGAACGGTTCCCGGACAGGAATGCTGGCAACCGAACGAGGCCTAAGTTAACAGGGCAAGAAATTGTTCCAAATTAAGGAATGTGGCAACCTACCCCTAAATAACGTACATGGTCAGAAACGAAAGTTAATCAGTAAGTATTCACTAGGCTGTCACTTTCAAAAGCAGAACCTGAGACAGATGGAACATTTTTCTATCTGATGAGGAAGCGACGGTGGAAGAAACGGGCGGCACTGCGTCGAAGGTAGCAGGATCTCTTCTCGGCCACGCACGAGCAGGAAAAATCGTTTCCCTCGAAAAAGAAGAAAGAAAAATCGTACTCCTAACAACGCGGTTACGTCTAGACCGCGTGTAAACCGTGCGCGCGCGCGTGTGGTCGGTGTGGCTGGGCCAGGAGCCGCGACCACGACCTGTATGTGTTTCCAATGGGCTGTGCCGACGGCCTCTTCCAGGCTTTTGCTGCCAGCCTTTTTACGTCGTCGTCGTCGTCTCAGGAGGAAAATAAAAAGGCTACGACGAATACTTCGGCCCATATTGAGGATCAGATCAAACCTGGAATTCCTATCGATCTTCGTAACCAAATTGGAGCGGGTGCCAGCACACGAGCGGTTTAGGCGGAGCTGTGAATAGGTGTCGGTGCGCCAGTCGGTTGCATGCGGTTCTCGCATGGCGGTGGATGTGTGAGATTCCTTTTAATTCAAAATTTTAATTTCATTTTTCTTCCAAACCGTAAATGTGTGTTGGATTCTGATTGAATAATATTTGTTGAAATTAATACTACAAAATGAGATCGCGTACGGTCGGTGGCTGGGCTGGGCCAGCCCCAGCGGGGCAACCACGAGTGTGTTTTCTCATTTGGGCTAGCAGGCAGCGAGGAGGCTGCTTGTGGGCTCGTCTCCACCGTCCATGGAGTACGTGCTCCATGCATATACGTATACCATGTGAATATGTATACGTAAGGCCCTGATTTTTCTTTTTTGCACGCGTCAGTAACTAGTGGGGCAGCCCGACCATCAAATTCGTAGGCCGGTTCTATACTTTTCTTCTTAATAAGGCAATAGGCAACACGTTGCCTTCGCTTGCAAGCAAAGACGCTAGCTCAATCTTAGCGGTTGGTCGGTTTCGCACTCAACCTCAGTGAACCCTTGACGACCTTACTAGCAAAGTTGCAAGCTCTCGATCGAGCTCCGAGCAAAGCCCAGTTCTCACACCAGATCACATGGATAACCGGAGAGAAGAAGGCCCCGCCGATGCCCGCGGCCTCGTCCGCGCGGGCGTCGTCCTCCTGACCGTGACCTGCGCCGCGGCCGCCTACAGGTCGGCGGCGGCAGGGGACGTCGGCTCCGTAGCTTTCGTGATCGTCACCTACGGCGCGCTCCTCCTGCTGCTCCGCTTCCTCCGCGCCTACGAGCTGGTGATGGCGGCGCCGGAGGCTGCCGCCGATGATAGAGTGCGGCTCATCAGGCGCAAGGTCTGGGCTCTCTGCACGCTGCTCACCGCGATGTTCGCGTGGAAGGTCGCCGGCGTCGTGCCGTGGCCTGTCGCGATCGGCGTCTGGGCCGCGGCCGCTGCTACCTCTGCGGGTGGCTTCGTCCTCATGTTTCGTTAGCAGCGTCGCCTCTGACGGACACTTCATCTGCATGCAAGTAGTAAGATGCCCCTCGATCGATCGATAAGTATCTTGCTTGTTGTCTTGTTGGTGGATGAGCTAGCAGCATGATCTCGTCGCCGAGAAGTAAAGATTGTGGCCTAGTCCATGTGGGTAGGGTACAAATATCCCGAAAATCCATCAGGGATAAACCAACCGGGTCAAAAGGTGGGGTCTTTTATCCCGGGTCACTCAACCGGGACAAAAGACTACCAACCGGGATAAAAGGGGTCACCACGGCCGGCGCTGGAAAAAAAAATCCCGAGCTCCATTTTTCACGCGAAATATGCGCGTGCGCGCTGCGTGGGATTCAAACCCACAACCTCCAGCCTCGCGCGTAGCTTCCTTGCCATCCCACCTACACACCACATCTGACTGTGTAGGGGATGCTATCCTTTTGTATTAACTCGTGGGGACCCTTTTATCCCGGTTTGTAACACCAACCGGGATAAAAGATCCCCTTTTATCCCGGTTGGTATTACTAACCGGGATAAAAGGGTTCGAGGGATTTAGTCCTGTTCCAGTGACCTCGTTGGGGACCCTTTTATCCCGGTTTGAAACACCAACCGGGATAAATGACCCCCTTTTATCCCGGTTGGTATTACAAACCGGGATAAAAGGCTCTCGACCCTTTTATCCCGGTTGGTGTTACCAACCGGGATAAAATGCCTCTCAGGATCTTTTTTTCACACTAGCCTTTGCAACCGGGATAAAAGGTCCCGGTTGGTGAGCCCCCCACCAGTGACAGAGCTTTAGTCCCGGTTGGTAAACCTTTTATCCCGGACCAACTTTAAACCGGGACAAAAGGGGGCGCATCGAAAGTCAATTCTCTACTAGTGTCCAGTCTCCTGTTTGGTGAAGATTTAGGTACGTATAGTATGTATGTAGTACCGGAAAGTAATCGTTTGAGCAACAACTTACTTAATTTATCCAATCCTATCGATCATCCAATTTCATTTCTGAGAATTATCGTATAGTATATGGTTGAGAAGATCGATTACACTGAGCTTGATCGATGTTGCAGGGTATTTGGTTTGGGCATCGATGGAGGAAGGGTGTGAATTAAGCCCCAATAATGCATACACGGGATGCCATGGTACCTGTTTGTTTTCTTTAAAAAAAATTGTATGGTACTCTGGATTATTGGATCCATCCTACCGCCTCGATCATGATCATGGAGTTTTAAGCTTTACTTTTGGCAGGTTAATTACCATGGACATAATTATGTGATTGGCTGATGGTACGGTGAAGGACATGGACTTTGATTGATTTTAATGTAAATACGGTGGTTCGAACAACCGGGGGTACGTGTGCAAAATGGCGTGATAATGTAGTGTTTTCGATGCAACAATCAATATAAGCTACTCTTGATTTGTGGTTCTGTAATGTTGCTTGTGTCAATTCAATTCATGTAATTGTTGGAAAGTAAAACATCGTAACTAGGGTATTTCCCTACGGTCTCTTAAACTTTCCCTAGGAAGCAAGGTTTCTTCAGTCATTTCTTGTACTTGATTTGCAGCTAAATACTCAGATTTGGAATGTAGTGTTGGGCCAATTGTCCAAACAACGTTAAAAACTAGCAACCCAAGAGCCCAGCCCAACCTGATGCACGTTACAAGATGTAGCCTTTACTCTAGTTTGATAGAGCGAGTGAAGCATCAACAGCTCCTAGGGCAACCCAAAAAAAAAAACGGTAAGAGACAAAAATTAAGAAAAAGAGAAGCTTCGTATCAAGATAAAAAATTTTAGGTCTTGCACAGCACTTTTTAGAGCTTTTGATTGGAGACACACATGTTGTGAGTTTAGGAATCAGTTCGTTCCACACTCATGGCTATCTGAGGATTTAATTGGTTAGTGGGCAAAGGACTTGACTGGAAGCTTGCATTGATAGCTTGGTTAGTGGGTAAGGGCGGCGGCGAGGCCGGCGAGGACCATTATTCTGCTCCTAGCATTCGGAAAGGCCGTGCGTGCCCCTGGCTTGACTTGGTGACTCTCCGGACGACTTCCGTGGCTCGACCAAAGGATAAATAAAGAAGCTAAGGTTGATGAAGGTTCTCTGTTGTCACCATCATCCGGGGCATTTTGCGGAGGCGGAGCTGATGAACGTGGCAGGTAGAAGTAAAATGGGACACGGCGCACTCTACGTTGAACCCCGCCGGTGGCCCCTGGCATCGCTTTTCCTGCGTGTCACCTCAACCGCTGGCTCCCCTCCCCCGGCCAGCGGCATCGAACCAGTGTCACCCGGGGCAGACGAAGTGGTTTCTGGATCATACGTACCCAAACTTAAAGTTGCATGACCTTGGAATCTAAAAAGGGCGTTGATCTGAGCGACCATGACCAACACTGGGTGGGGGGCAGATCGAAGCAATTCCTGCGGGCCGTGGATTATTCTATTCCAGCGCCGCTGCGCGCGTTCCCACACGTTCTCCTCACCGGACCAGGATCAGAATCAACACGAGACGACGTACAAACGTCTCGTACAAACGTTTGCGTGTGTCGGCCGTCGTCCAAACGACGACAATACAATCACTGACGACGCGGTCCTTCGTCCCTCATCGATCCCTAGCTAATCCCTACATAAAGCTAGCAGCCTCGCGTCCCGAAGGAAGACGCAGCTTAAAACCACACCAAAACCCCATCGCTCGAGCTAGCGGCGACGAGCGCCACATTCAAAGAAGAGAGCTAGCTTAGTTATACACTTGTACTTCGATTGGTCATGGCGGAGCGCAACCTCGCGCCGACGTGGGTCGCCACGGCCAGCTTCGGGTTCCTCACGCTCAACTCCGGCCTCGCCATCTACAGCGCCAGGGGCGACCCCGCCTCCGTCCTCTTCATCGTCGGCTCGTACCTCGCCCTGCTCCTCCTCTTCCGCTGCCTCCGCGCCTACGAGCGCGCGCCGCCCGGGTCCCCGGAGAGGGAGCGGGCGAGGCGCGCCGTGTGGCCGTTCACCACGCTGCTCACGGCGGCGTTCTCATCTCCACGAGCTGGAGCTGCTGGAGCTGGACATCCCATGGAGCGGCAAGTCGCGGCGCTAATGATGGCAGCCTTCGGCGCCATGGCCTGCGACTCGGCGCTTGCCGTCCACGACGCCTGCGGCGGTGGCGTCGTCTCCGCGGCGGCCGTGCTCGTCGCGTACGCCGCGCTCCTGGCACTGACCTTCCGCTTCCTCCGTGCGTTCGCAGGCCGTGCGCGCGGGGTCGGGCACGAACAGGACGATGAAGGCCGCGGTGTGACCGCTGTCGACGCTGTTCGTCTGGACTATGGTTGAGTGGGTGGTTTGTTCTTTAGTAACGCGTTCAGTTGAAGTGGCCCGCCGTCGCTTCACTCTCTTCTTATTTCCCGTGTACCTGCATGGTAGGTGAAACATGTTTGCTTGCTTTATTTGAATATAAAAAGCATCTCTCTTCTCATTTCTCGTGAGCCTGGTCCTGCCGCTCGCCGCCGCCGAGCTCGAAACATCATGGACGAACAGCACACGTAGAATCCTCCAAGGACGGTCTCGGTGGCCATGACCCACACCGCGATCGAGATGCTCTTAGGCAGCAGCGCGCCGATCTTGCAGGGTGAAGGCCGCGGTGAGGGTCGTGGTCAGTAGCCACACGGCGAGCCTGGCACGGCCGCACGCCGGGGACCCGTCCGGCGAGATCTCGAAGCGGCTGATGGCGCCGAAGAGGTGCAGCAGATTGACGTGGGACAATCCGACGAAGGACCGCGCAGCGGTCTCGCCGACACGGCGGACGCCTGCCCGGTCGCGCACCGTCGACCCGACCGACGAGAGCTCGAATCAGCTGCTGGACCAGAAGAGGAGCAGCAGATTGATGTGGGAGAAGACGACGAAGAAGGCCAGCTCGTCGGCTCCGTCGCAGCTGCGGAAACTCGAGTCAACTTCTTCATGTCGGCGACGAATCCCGCTGTCGTGTGAGGAAAAGTTAGTTGTGAGTCACATCATGACTCCATCAGATGAGTGTCGTCTACTGCGATCCAATCATCCGATCACCAATAATCCAACCATCCCTCACACTATATTGCAACCTAGATTTCATTTTTATTAAGCCACCAACTTATTTAATTTATCCAATCCTATCGATCATCCAATTTCATTTCTGAGAATTATCGTATAGTATATGGTTGAGAAGATCGATTACACTGATCTCGATCGATGTTGCAGGGTATTTGGTTTGGGCATCGATGGAGGAAGGGTGTGAATTAAGCTCCAATAATGCATACACGGGATGCCATGGTACCTGTTTGTTTTCTTTAAAAAAAAATTGTATGGTACTCTGGATTATTGGATCCATCCTATCGCCTCGATCATGATCATGGAGTTTTAAGCTTTACTTTTGGCAGGTTAATTACCATGGACATAATTATGTGATTGGTTTGCGGTGTGCTGATGGTACGGTGAAGGACATGGACTTTGATTGATTTTAATGTAAATACGGTGGTTCCAACAACCGGGGGTACATGTGCAAAATGGCGTGATAATGTAGCGTTTTCGATGCAACAATTCTTTATTAAAAATGAACCAGGTACGAGAGCTGCTGATTATATTAAAAAGAAGGAGTTCCAGACTTGAAAAATACCCAAAGGTGTAGAAAGGGAAAAACTATTAATTACATTACATCTTAAAAGAAAGTATTAGCAACGCGCAAGAATAGAGGAGAGTTGCTTTGCCCCGGCCATGATCCACATCGCGGACTCGTCTTTAAGCCTTATGAAGATGGTGCTGATTGAAGATTCCTTTCGCTCAAAAATTCTCAAATTTCTCTCCCTCCACACTATCCATGCCCCCGCGCGCGCGTGGCGGCGGAGGACGATGAGGACACTGCCGGCGGCGAGGAGAAGGCGGACGTCGGCGAAGCGGACACGGAGGCGGAGGCTGCGCGGCTGCCGATGGTGGCGCGCGCGGCGCGGAAGCACTCGGAGCGACGGACGTACCTGGTGGCAGCCCACCGCTCCGAGCCGTCGGGGGTGCTGGTGGTGATCGACGCAGCGGAGCCGGCACGAAGCGAGGCGAGGCAGAGGACCAGGGGAAGCAGAGCAAGCAGGCAACAGGGCCTGTCCATGTCGAAGATCCGGGCGTGGTCTGCGGCAAGCGAGTGCGCGTCGTCGCACTGTGACCGGGGGTTCCGCGAGAGGAAAACGGCGGCATTGCGAATGGGAGACGAAGCTGGCGGCGGTGCGACTGCAAGACCAAGGAACGCATGGAAGAGATAGTGAGACACGGACGGATGGATGCCTTCTGGGACTTTTTTGAAAAAAATGACATGTGCTCTACACAGGACTGCGGGTTGATTAACAAAAACTTGAAGGGGTTTCTCGCAAAATGACCACGACGGTTGGAAGAAACATCCTTTCTTTAATATTAGGTATAGATATAGATATAGATATAGATTAGAGGGTGTTTCCAAACACCCCCTAAAGTTTAGTACCTGTCACATCGGATGTTTGGATACTAATTAGGAGTATTAAACCTAGACTATTTACAAAACCCATTGCACAGATGGAGTCTAATTCACGAGACAAATCTATTAAGTCTAATTAGTCCATGTTTTGACAATGTGCTGCTACAGTAAATATGTGCTAATCATGGATTAATTAGGCTCAATAGATTCATCTCGCGAATTAATATAGGGGTTCTGCAATTAGTTTTATAATTAGCTCATATTTAGTCCTTTTAATTAGCATCCGAACATTCGATGTAACACTACTCAAGTTTAACCTCTCCTCTCCAAACACCCTAGGCATAGAGGTATGGATATATGTCACCAATATTTCACAAAACGGGTAATCCGGCTCCGCCGGTGGAGCGTCTAGGCCCCCTCGCGTTGTCCGGGCCGGCGGCCCGGTTGGTGCGTAGTGCGTTTTATTTCTGTCTTTCTGAGCTCCCTCTCACTCGGCCGGCAGCCGGCACCGACCTAGTCTTTTCCGGACAACAATGTGGGGAACAGCGGCACATGTGATGACCGTTAGGTAGCTTGACCAAGACGTTTGAAGGCTATATAAACGGCGAGGTGCTCCGCCACTTGATCCGACTGGCGACTTGGGATTTTCCCTCTCCCATTTGGCCATTTCCCACTAGTCTGCTCCCCCCAAACCACACCCATAAAGCACCTCTGCGCTGCCATGGCGGAGAATCGCAACCTCGCGCCGACCTGGGCCACCACGGCCGGCCTCGGCTTCCTCACGCTCAACTCCGGCCTTGCCATCTACCGCGCCAAAGGTGACCCCGCCTCGATCTTTTTTGTCTTAGCCTCGTACCTCACCCTGCTCCTGCTCTTCGGCTACCTCCGCGCCTACGAGCGCGCACCCCACGTTTCCCCGGCCAGGGAGCGGGCGAGGCGCGCCGTGTGGCCGCTCACCACGCTGCTCACGGCGGCGTTCTCATCTCCACGAACTGGAGCTGCTGGAGCTGGACATCCCATGGAGCGGCAAGTCGCGGCGCTAATGATGGCAGCCTTCGGCGCCATGGCCTGCGACTCGGCGCTCGCCGTCCACGACGCCCGCGGCGGCGACGTGGTCTCCGCGGCGGCCGTGCTCGTCGCGTACGCCGCGCTCCTGGCGCTGACCTTCCGCTTCCTCCGTGCGTTCGCAGGCCGTGCGCGCGGGGTCGGGCACGGACAGGACGATGAAGGCCGCGGTGTGACCGCTGTCGACGCTGTTCGTCTGGACTAGGGTTGAGTGGGTGGTTTGTTCTTTAGTAACGCGTTCAGTTCAAGTGGCCCGCCGTCGCTTCACTCTCTGCTTATTTCTCGTGTATCTGCATGTTAAGCTGAAACATGTTTGCTTGCTTTATTTGAATATATAAAAAGCATCTCTCTTCTCATTTCTCGTGAGCCTGGGCCTGCTGCTCGCCGCCGACGAGCTCGAAACATCATGGACGAACAGCACACGTAGAATCCTCGAAGGACAGTCTCGGCGGCCATGAGCCCATGACCCAGACCATGATCGCGAAGCTCATGGGCAGCAGCGTGCCGATCTTGTAGGTGAAGGCGGCGGTGAGGGTCGTGGTCAGCATCCACACGGCGAGCCTGGCACGGCCGCACGCCGGGGACGCTGGAGGCGGTGAGGGTCACGGGGAGCCTGGCCCTGCCGCTCGCCGCCGACCCGGACGAATAGAGTCGAAGCATCATGGACGAATAGCACGTAGAATCCTCCAAGGACGTACGGTCACGGCGGCCATGACCCACACAGCGATCGCGATGCTCTTAGGCAGCAGCGCGCCGATCTTGCAGGGTGAAGGCCGCGGTGAGGGTCGTGGTCAGTAGCCACACGGCGAGCCTGGCACGGCCGCACGCCGGGGACCCGTCCGGCGAGACCTCGAAGCGGCCGATGGCGCCGAAAAGGTGCAGCAGATTGAGGTGGGACAATCCGACGAAGGGGACCGCGCAGCGGTCTCGCCGACACGGTGGACGCCTGCCCGGTCGCGCACCGTCGACCCGACCGACGAGAGCTCGAATCAGCTGCTGGACCAGAAGAGGAGCAGCAGATTGATGTGGGAGAAGACGACGAAGAAGGCCAGCTCGTCGGCTCCGTCGCAGCTGCGGAAACTCGAGTCAACTTCTTCATGTCGGCGACGAATCCCGCTGTCGTGTGAGGAAAAGTTAGTTGTGAGTCACATCATGACTCCATCAGATGAGTGTCGTCTACTGCGATCCAATCATCCGATCACCAATAATCCAAGCATCCCTCACACTATATTGCAACCTAGATTTCATTTTCATTAAGCCACCAACCTATGCCCAATCCTAATTCGACAGGTACGTATGAAACTTCGGCAGATTCACAGTATGAAAATCGACAGATTCACAGTAAAGTATGGTGTCAGATGTGTAGCATAGTTCTTGTGAATAAAAAATATCCGTGGTTCTCTCCTTCCTTGAATCGCCGTCACGAGTTGAAACACTGGAAACGCGAGTCCAGGCAGTTGTGCTATTTTTTTGCAAGAGATCAGAGACGTTATGCTTGTGAAAGTGGTGGCACGTGAAGCGAAATCCTCCTGAGGCAAAATGGGCACGTGAGGACAAACCGCGTGCCTGCTGATTCCTAGCACAAAGGTTATGCTTGTTTGGACCCGACCCGAGACCAGGAGGAGTGAGTTTTTGTTGACCCCAACTCATGCCCTACACTGAACTACTATAAAACTGAACATTCATCCAACGTGTTAATACTAGATGTCTTTTCGTCCGTACTAACACGCGGTCGTCACGCACAGTACCATCGGAGTCCTTGTAGTACCGGTTTGGAGCCTCAGCGGGTACTAAATAGCGACATGAGGACTAGGTGGCCAACGGCTAGATTCCCCTGGAAGCTATTTAGTACCGGCTGGTAATTTCAGCCGATACTAAATGGTGTTCACGCACGTGTGTACTGGCCGTTAGCTTCAGCCAGTACTAAGTGTCACAAGTTAGTACCGGCTAGAGCCACCAACCGGTATTAACGTACAAACTATAAAATATGCTCCTTCTTCCTCCCCGAGCTCGAGCTCAACCATTTGACCAAGAGCTCGGGCTTCTTCACTCCCATGACGATCTAGGAGAGGTGTTGCCCATTTATCCCACGATTTGAAAGGATTTCACTCTTCCAACTATTCTAAAAGTTAGGAACTTCATCCTCCCTCCTCTCATAATTAGTATTCTATGTTTTATGCTTTATAGATAGAGAAATTTGTGATTTTTTAGAGGATGAATGGAGAGTTTTTGAATTTATACATGCATGTAGAATGTAGAATTTTTACGTCTGTTCGATATTGAGAAATTCATATTGGATGTTGACAAATATGTGCTGTGTTAATTACTTTTGTTGCTTTACATAAATAACATAAGTACAATGTTGAAAAAAATAATCAACTAATTTTGTTGCTTTACATAAATAACATAGTTGAGCTCAATGATTCGGGACAGAGGGAGTTGCTGCTGAAATTCCCCACAAATTTGTTGGGATTTAATTTGCTCATCAAAAGTGGTCCATATAAAAGCATATATAAAAGGTCAGCAATATTTTTTAGAAAGTATTTTTTTACATTTGTTGTTTTACAAATGGAGAAGTAAATTAAAAACTTTCTGCGGATGGATCGGCAATGGATGTATGACGATCGGTGCTCCATGCCGTTCATTAATGGCCTAAACACTTTTTCTCGAAGCGGCAGAGGCCAATAAGTTGCCGAAGGGTTTTATGTAGATACTACTGTTGTGAGTTCATCCACAGCTTTGTATGTCCTAAGAAAATTACGGCCCAAGAATATAAAGTAAGTAAACACAATTCATAACTTTTTCACTACACATATATTGCTTTAAAATGATTATGTTAATTTGCACGTGACAGATTTCTGAAATGAGAGACGAACTTATCACCCTAGAATGACTCAGGGCAATCAGGAACAACTATGTGGATTCCTTTCGAAGGAGGTCGTAAATCCAAAGGGAGAATTTTATTATGATGCAACAAGTGTGGGTCAACTTCATCCAATCAGGGACTCGGATGACGACGCATAGTGCATATTTGGAATACTTGTAATTTTTGAAGTGTATATAATGTATCACTAGATCAATAATATATATATATATATATATATATATATATATATATATTAGCATAATATGACTACTATACGCAAACAAATATTGTACACGAATATGAATACGAATTAAAATGAAAGGAAAACAAAAGAAGAAAAGGAACAACCATTTAGTACCGGTGAGTAAAACCAACCAGTACTAAACTATCTTCCAAAACAGCGCAAAGTGGCTCACGGTTTAGTACCGGTTGGTACTACCGACCGGTACTAAATGGTGAGCGGTATCGGTCAGGCGCTCGATACTAAAGAGCTTACTGAGGTCGATCGTCCGATGGTGTTGTGTGCCCTCAACAACGAGTACGATGCCGTGATCATAACCATGAAACCAACGACCGGCGCATGAGTGGGGTTGGGGCCGCCCGTGACGGGAACATCGCAGTGAGCAGCGTTGATAGCGCCGACTCAGCAGGAGCAGCGCTGGGGGTGCCCTACATGACCTGTGTACGCGGCCACAGCGGAGGTGCAATTCAGACGCCGAGGCCCAGCCTGGCCAGAAGAGAATGGCCATCGCCCCGTCCGGATCCACGAACGCGACCGAGGCTGCTTCACCGTCGCCCCACTCTCCATGGCGTTCGCGTGGAAGCTGGATTGAAAAAATCCTACTAGAACATAAAGTCGCCTTCATAGGAGCCTCCGGTAACGATCACGAGCCACGACGTCTCAATCAGTGAAAGGGCGATCCACCCAACAAAAAGGAGAAGAACCATGCGCGAGACTAAACATGCGAGAAACGCAGCGGACGATGGTGCCACAACCCATCTTAGTTGCCCTCTTTATCCCTCGGTTAGTTGTTTTTCCGCTCTTTCGAGTCGTGATATAGGCTGAGGCGAGTGGTCGGTGATCTTTTTGCCGCCAGGTAGTCGTCCCCTCTTTAGGGGTTTCTTATTTTTTTTATCCTGTTTTCTCTTCTTCTGATAAAAATTCGGCAATTCTTTAGAAAAGAAACTATTCTTCCGTTAAGAAAATTTGCAGCAAATTAAAGGAACGCATAATTTAAAATTACTACCATGAAATGAGTTCTGCAAATTCACACGGGAACGGAGATGAATCTAACATGAGTATAACCGCGTGTTTCCTCTTCCTCCTAAAGTCTGCGTCGCCGTGGATCACCATCGTCTTCCGATCTATCCACAGGTGGCGGGGCGAGCCAGGCGACACGTGCCCACCGAACGACGCCATGACTAACCGCGCCCACCCGCCCGCCCGCCAAATGCGCGTTGCAGCGACGGCGATCTATAGAGCGGTGGCCATAGGAAACGGGTACGTGTACGTCTCTTCCACGGCTGCCCCGGCCTCCTGCCGCTTTCTTCGCGCCGAAATAGAGCGTCTCACACCCAGGGTCTGGATCATCTGCACGCGTCTCACGGGTCACGGCGGCCTTGGCAAATGCACTTTACACCGACGGCGTTTCTGAAAAAAAATAAAAACTGCAAGCCTTTTCGATATGGTATCAAATTAAAGTACCAACATTTGTTTGTTTTTCCTTTTTGAAAACGATGTACGTGGCATGCAAGTCTCCTTGCATTGGCGTCGTCTTTTGGAAATTACACCACCAGACTAGGGGGACGACGTTGCCGCGGGCATCGTTCGCGGCCGTCAGCTACGCGGCGCTCCTGCTATGCTCTTGGTGTGCCTCCGCTCGATCCTGCGATCCCGCGCGCGCCGCGGCTTGGCTGCTCACGACGATGGTCGCGTCGAGGGTGGCGCCTGCCGTGGCAGTTTGTCTAAAATGCACAATACTTGCAAGAATAATTGGCACACTGATTAATATACGGTAATGACTTACACAGGACCGGCCGTATTTTGGTCGATTGAAACGGCCGGCCCGTGTTATACGTTCTTCTCCCCTAGCTCCGGTAATAGCACCGACGAGTCTTAGGATTCGGGGTTCCAAGTTTAGTGTTGAGGGTTAGGATTACCTGTGGCCTGCAGGCTTAGAGAAGGTTTCGGGGCGGCTCGTCGGCTGGCGGTGGAGACGGTGGCGATGGATCCGGCGGCCCGTCATCGGAGATGGGCAGGGCGGCGGCGAAAGCGGGGGTGATGGCCTATCGGCGTAGAAGGAGGAGGGAGGACGAAGGATGAAGGAGGGAGGACGGTAGGGGCGGAGGCTTGACGGCAGGCCTTGCCGGCGCCAGGGACGGCGCTGGCGAGGCGGAGGGCGAGCAGGGCCGTGGTGTCGAGGGGGGAGGAGGCATGGAAGTGGAGGCCGACAGATAAAAATACGGCCTGCTGTATAATTAGTCACATCCTTAATATATACGTAGTATACCTCAATCCTATCATATTATAATGAACATATCAAAGCACATATATATGACTACATGCCAACTCATCCAACTTGAGTAAATATAAATGTCACCAATATTTCACAAAACATTTGGCGAGAACAGTGGCGCTGTTTCGAACTTAAGGACGCCTTGTGCGTCAGTATGGGAGAAAGTCACGTGAGTTTGAACTGCCTCCAGCCCCTACACGTGTCATCGCCAACACTCTTTGTTTCTCAAACATGTAGTAGATCTACTTAACTAACTAACATGAGGTAAGCTAGGGCCATGGAAAGCTTTTAGCAACTTCCCTCAACCTCAACTACTGCATGAAATAAATGGATGGCACAGTCACACGCACCCACGACGGCACGAGTGTATAATATCGCGGAGAGGAGACAGCGACCGCGCCATCGATCTCACTAGCAATTTGAGCTTTCAAGGCCCAGATTTTTGTGGGCCAGTGAGGCCCGTAAGCTTGGAGATAAAACTCGGCCTACCGACTGAATGTTAGAGGCAGGCCCAATTGCGAAGCTTCCGTGAAGAAACGCGAGAGTCTCTGCAACGCTGTTTCGCCGCCCAAAAGATCTTCAGAGGTCCGTCTGACTACTGAAGTGCAGGCGCGCGCGTGTCGGCAACGAGTTGTTGACGCTGCTGTTCTCTCGAGACTTCACCAATGTCGGCTGATCAATGTCGGTAAAAGCTTCTATGTTGATCGAGAATGCTAGGCTGTACATTGCAAGGCTCTATTAGCTGCTGTAGTTACAGTCGGTAATGACCTTGCTATGTCGGCGTAAAAATTCTACAAATAGCTACTCCTGCGCTAGCTAGTCTGCAACAACTCGGCCCGGGTGGCGCGTGTCTCCTCTGAGATTTTTGTACTCCGAAACCCTGGTAATAGTAAGTACATCTTTGTTGTCCAAAGCTGGTTCCAACTTCCAACAGCAGGTCCCACTACTACTACTCATGGACGGGCAGCAGCGTTCGGCGGCGCTAACGTTGATAGCCTCCGCCGTGCTGGCGTGCAACTCGGGGCTCGCCATCTACAACTCCTGGGGCGACGCGGCCTCCGTGGCGTTCGTGCTCGTCGCCGACGCCACGCTCCTGCTGCTCTTTCTCTGCCTCCGCGAGCTCGAGCGCGCGGCCCGTGGCGGGGCGGCGGGCAGGGGCAGGAGCAGGATCAAGGGAGCCGTGTGGGCGCTGTCCACGCTGCTCACGGCGATGTTCGCGTCGAGGGTGGCGCCGCTCGTGGGCGCGGCTGTGTGGCTCATGGCCGTCGCCACGGCCGCCGGGGGGTTCTGGGCCTTGTTCCTGAATTGAACCTCCCTTGTTCGCAGTTAGAGCTCAGAAGCCGTATGCATCTGCCTCTGTAGGAATATCCTCTTTCTATAGATTCGATTTGTTGTGAGCAAGCCAGCTAGCTACTGTGTGTTTGTGCATAAGAATTGCATTGCTTTCACCACGTTTTTTTCTTCTTCCCTTGCATTCATACTAGCTATCCCGTAGCAAAAAGAAGAAAGAAAAAAACGTCTTAGTCCCGTACCAACAAAGAAGCAAATTTTGACGTTGAAGCCCACAGGGCTAAGGCTAGACGGCCCAGAGGCTGCCGTGTCGTGGCCGTGGCCCAGTATAAAGCGTGTCAGCCCTCCTGTCTCCATTTGTATCATTGTATGCCGGTGCGTGGACGGAAATTAGGGGCGGGGATCATTGTATCAGTGCGTAGTGCGTTTTATTTCTGTCTTTCTGAGCTCCCTCTCGCTCGGCCGGCAGCCGGCTATACAAACGGCGAGGTGCTCCACTTGACCCGACCGGGGACTTGGGATTTTCCCTTTCCCATTTGGCCATTTCCCACTAGTCTGCTGCCCTCAAACCACACCCATAAAGCACCTCTGCGCTGCCATGGCGGAAAATCGCAACCTCACGCCGACCTGGGTCACCACGGCCGGCTTCGGCTTCCTCACGCTCAACTCCGGCCTCGCCATCTACAGCGCTAGGGGCGACCCCGCCTCCGTCCTCTTCGTCGTCGGCTCGTACCTCGCCCTGCTCCTCCTCTTCCGCTGCCTCCGCGCCTACGAGCGCGCGCCGCCCGGGTCCCCGAAGAAGGAGCGGGCGAGGCGCGCCGTGTGGCCGCTCACCACGCTGCTCACGGCGGCGTTCTCATCTCCATGAGCTGGAGCTGGACATCCCATGGAGCGGCAAGTCGCGGCGCTAATGATCAGGCGCAAGGTCTAGGCTCTGTGCCCGCTGCTCACCGCGATGTTCGCGTGGAAGGTCGCCGGCGTCGTGCCGTGGCCTGTCACGATAGGCGTCTGGGGCGCGGCCGCTGCTACCTCTGCGGGTGGCTTTGTCCTCATGTTTGGTCAGCAGCGTCGCCTCTGACGAACACTTCATCTGCATGCAAGTAGTAAGATGCCCCTCGATTGATCGATAAGTATCTTGCTTGTTGTCTTGTTGCTGTATGAGCTAGCAGCATGATCTCGTCTCCAGTCTCCTGTTTGGTGAAGATTTAGGTACGTAAAGTATGTAGTGCGGAGTTATGGGCGATCCACAAGGTGCACGGAAGAGTAAGAGTACACGGATGGTGATGGAGACCGCGTCGGTCGAGCCAAGCGGGATAGAGGCGAGTTGAGCAGGCGGCCTGGGAGCCAGGAGCGAAAGACTTGGAGGTGTCGAAGGCTTGGCGGAGACTAGACACATGTCGACATTGGTGAGTGACGTCGGGTGCGGCGTGCATGAGGGTTTGACCGGTTTGGCCTCAAAACCGGGGATGAGTCACGCCTGCGGGGTGTGCAAGAGGGTTTGACCGGTTTGGCCTCAAAACCGGGGGACAAGTCCGGTGCGGCTGGACGGCGTCGAGTCGGAGGATGCGTGGCACCATCACGAAGCTTGCGTCGAGGCGAAGCGAAGTCATGAAGGCGCCAGGTCCGTTCGATGTATGAAGAAAAAGTTGGACGGTTTTATCCCTAGGGGGTTTGGAGTTGTATGTTTCATGTAAGGGCAACTTGGGAAATAGCCAGGTGTCTATATATATGAGATATGGCTCGTTGGGGCAGCCATCCCTTTGGTTGTTTTGGTGGGGGTTTTCTCATTTGTTTTGTGAGAGCCTTTGGTAGAGGGAGAGAGGGAGAGATGAGGGATCTTTGTGTTGATCTTTTTGCCATCCTAACATGGATTGTGCTTAGGAGTTGCTTGTAACCGAACATGGTGAAGAAATCCAAGAATCAATTTCATGCTCAATTGCTTCTCCTTCTCAAGAGCTGAAATTTATCTTTTTTTTCCTAATTTCGAAGCATTTTTGGGTAAATTTTTGGATCTCGTGATTGGTTGCGATTTGGGGTATTTTTCTTAGAGAAAATTGGTGCTAGGATATGTGCAAGAACATATAGGATGATCCCCTAGCAAATCCATGCACGAGCACCTTGAATTTTGAGATTTTCCAAAAATCCCCTTTCTTATGCCCTTCCCAAATCCTTTGAATCTGGTGACCAATTCTTGAACTTTTTGACTTGAGCCTTTGGGAATACCTTTGATATGTTGTTGTGAGTCTATGATTCAAATTTCGTGATTTTTGGAGGTCGTTTAATCGAGTTTTTGATTTTTTCACCTTCCTCACGAAGGCTGTTTTTGGAGTTCCGGAATATTCCGGAAATTTCCGAAGTTTTGGAATTCTCCGAAAGTTTTTTCGGAAATTTCAGAAAGTTCGGAATTTTCCGAAGGATTTTCCGAAATTTTTCGAACCTTAGTGTTGGCTTTCAAATTTTTTCTTCTGGCACTTGTTTGGGCTCCTTCTTACTTCCGCTAGTCTCAAGTTGAGTTTGTAGCATCATTCCTAGGTCCATTAGCTCGTGAATAGCTAAGTGGACTTAATTTTGCTAGAAGAGAGATTTGTGGTTTTGTTTGGGATTTTAGCCAAGGTGCTTTGGGAAAATTTGAATTGGCTCCCATTCATCCCCCTCTGGTCGCTTTTCCAGTCCTTCAATTGGTATCAGAGCTTGATTAAGGATCACACTACCTTAATCAGCTTTGTGATCCATTGGGTGATAAGATAAAGGAGCATTTTGCTTGCAGATTTGATTTTCCAGATTTGAGCTTGCTTTCGGCTAATCCTAACCGGTGCTTTGATCTATGGCACCAAGTTCTTCTTCTTTGTGTGCGTCTTTGTCCTCAGGTTTTGATGGAAGGGTGATTGCATCGGGGGATGAACACAAGTGGAGAAAGAAGTGTGGTAAGCTTAACAAGGATGATGAAGCGATGGCTTTGATGCGCCTTTTGATGAAACAGATGAATCAAGAAGATGATCTCCGACACAAGTTTTACAAGATGAGTAGAGGTAAACTCTCCCAAGGTATAATTGGTTTGTTCACTCGCTTTTGTGCTCTTGGCGAGATGATTGCTGAGCTTAAGAAGAATTTGGACATATCTAGACTTGATAATGTGAATGCTTCAACTTCATGCAAGTTTAGCTTACCTTTACCATACAAATCTTGTGATGTTTTGCACATTGAAAATGTGAAACTAAAAAGAGATGTTTATCTTGATGATAAGCAACTTGAATCTCATAGAAAATTACTTGACGAGCTCTCTATTGATTATGATAATTTAAAATCTGAAAATGAAATGTTGAAATCCAATACCTCTATGCCATGTAATTCCTGTATTGCTTTGAATAATGATATTGATAAGGCTAGAGATGAAATTGTTTTGTTAAAGTGCAATGCTTCTTTACCATGTGTTTCATGTGAGTCTTTACTTGCTGAAATTAATGAACTAAAATTGACTCACACCACATGTGTAGATCAACTTGAGAATGCTAGGGCTGAAATTTATGAAATGAAGTCTATACCCTGTAGCATGTGCATTTTGGTTCTTGATGATGATGCTTGCCTTACTTCTTGTGATAATCATGATATCGTGCTTGATGTGAATGACGATGTTTGTTCATGCGGTCTTATTTGCATATCATGCATTGAATTGGAAAAATGAAGTTTTGGCTTTGAAACAAATGCACGATGATATGAGTACCAAGTTGCTTGAGCACAATGAGATGAGTGCCAACCTTGAGAAAGAAAATGAACTCTTACGTACCACATATGCTAAGTGCATTAAAAAGGAGATGGATAATTTAAGAAATGCTCCATGTGGTACTTGTGATCGCCTCAAACATGAAAATGAGGTTTTAGCCACAAAATGCAAGAGTCTTTGTACTAAGTCTTTTGATAAGAGTCTTTGTACTAAGTATTTTGATTCTCGCAATTCTTGTCACTCCGATATTGGTGTTTTCAAAATTGTTTCTTCTCAACCGGAGTTGGCTTCTTCTATTGAGCGTGAGTCTTTGGATGGTAGTACTTGTGGTAGTGCTTTGGATAGCTCTTTTATAGCTACACCCTTGTTGCTTCTTCTGGTAGTGCCCAGACAATTCAAGTGGCAAGGGTACTTCTCACATTTTTGGAACTCATATTCCCAAACCGAAGTTCCATTGCACCTTTTGTAAGTAAGATGGGCATACCGTTGAGTTTTGCTTTTGCCATGTCAAGCACAAGCGACGTGTGCGTGCCAAAGCTTTTAGGAAGCCACGTAGCCTTTCCCATGACACGTGTGAACCTAATGTGGGCACCAAGTTAAATGGTGTTGTTGATACTTCTTGCTCTAAGTCCTAGGGACTTCTCACTTGAATGAGAATGATGATTCGTTCTCTCGGACCGTGCCTACAAAAAGGCCTTTGTACCATTGCTCTTATTGTGAGAAAGATGGGCATCAAGAGAGCTTTTGTTATTGTCGTGCAAGATAAATGCGGCGAACTCGTGCTTCTAGGCCTTTGGTTGTTCATAGCCCATCTCATGGCATGAGCACTTATGAGTCTAGTAAGAAGCCACATTTCATTAATGGGTTTTATGACTCCTTTTCTAGTGAGTTAGGTCATACTTGTGGACATGCTTCTAGTTATTCTTATGTTGGTCCACGACATGGTTTTCATGGTGCTTGTGTTGGTTCTTCTCTTAAGACCTCGGGGGATCATTGTCTTTTTGCTAGTGGTAGCACTCATTCTTCTTCTCGAGTGGCTCCTTTGAGGCATGGTTCCAAGGGTATTACAAAATCATCTCATTTGAACCGGCATTCGCATCATGCTAACCCACATGATAAGTTGAGTGCATCTTTTACCTGTGTGACTAAGTTTTGGATTCCCAAGTACATGCTTGCTAATCCTTTGGGATCCAAGACTCGGTCTTTATTGTTCCTTCATGTGTAGGTACGGGGATGCGGGTGGAGGACATGAGCTCGAAGGGACTTGATCTTTTGCTTGAAGTGATCAAGACTTGATGGTTCTCCACACCATTTGGATGTACACTTGTATTGTGAGTTTTTTTCCTTTCGTGTATACTACTCACTTGTGGACTCTTTTGCATGTTTTATACTTGTATCATGCTGTGAATATACCATGGTGGGCTAGCCACCTTTTCATGTTAGCATGTGTGATCTTCATGTATATCTTGTCATGCTAGCTTTGTAATATATATTGGTGGATAATCCACATGAACATCGTGCCATGCTTTAGCTTAGTCTTTGTATTGGGTATGACATATTGTTCATTTGGTATCATTTTAGCTTAGTATCTTTGTATAATCCTTTGCACCTTGTTGACATGTTTGCTTGCCCAATCTTTTATTCATAAATGTAGAATCATGTTGCAATGCTTTAATTCCTCTAATTGGTATCATCATTGCATTGCATGACATGAATTGAGCTTTATATTGCTTTTAGGCTTCCTTGTCTTTGGGTTGCATTTTCTCTTCTGTTTGATTGGAGTTAGAGCTTTTCTTTTACCCCTTCTATTTCTAGCTTTTCTTTGTTAGGTGTCTTTGGTTGAGGGGGAGTTCGGGTTCATTCGAGGGGGAGTTTGGACCAAGGAATTGTTTTGGTTTTTGATATCCGCTTTTGATCTTTTAATTGGTATCACATTTGATCTTTCAATTGGATTTCATTTTCTTCAAGTGATATCAATTTTTGATCCTTCAATTGGTATCTTTTCTATGGTACTCAATTGGGATCCTTGACGATTCTTCTTTTGCCACGGAGCTTTTCCTAGATTGGTTTGACTCCTCATGAGCCTTCTTGATTTGAGTCGAACCCCGTCTCTTTTAGCATCGCATTGCATTTGTACCATATTGCACCTTGTACACTTTGCACTAGATAAGCTTCCCCTATATATCATTAGCATTTTCTTATGCTATTTGTGAGCTAGTGCATTAGTTGGTGATTATGTAGCAATGTGCAGCATATGCTCTAGATGATATTGTCATATAACCATGTTGAGCTAAATGCTTTTGTGAATCAAATGTTAATTTTGAATAATGAATTCTGAAATGCTTATCACCCATGACTAGCTACCTGTTTATGCATTGCTCTTGCTTGAATGCTAGTTCCATGTTTAGCTTTTGCTTGGAATTCATATTCTTTTCAATTGGATCAAAGATCTAGGTATCATTGCAAATGTTTAGCCCATGATGCATTCCTTGGGGAAGCATGGCTTCTTTGTGTCACAAAGGCACTTCATGTAACTTGTTTAATGTGAATAATGAAAAATGATGATAAAAAAAATTCAATAATTGATCAAGTTATTGTGCTTAATGTTGATATCCTTGCTTGCTTAGTTGTTACATGCTGTCTACCAAAAGAATTAGGCACATGGTTTCAACAAGTCTTGACATGACTTGTGATGTATATGTGGGTGTTTGCAATGATCTCTTGTTGAGAATGTATCTTCTTTGTATGAGCTTTGATGGCCTAGTTTGCTTCTTGCTTGAATGATTCATGACTAGGTGCTTGCTCATGTGGTGATACTTTTATAAACTGCAAAACTTGACAACTTGCTTCGTTTTTTGCTTATACTATAATATCCTCTTGATGGTGATGCAATTGCTCTTTATGATCTACCAGCTTGTGCATTATCTCACTTATAGCCTTTGTAAGTGCTTTGTGTTATATTTGAGAAGCTTGGTAGGTTTTACATCCCATGGCATGCATTTTGCGCTCCCATGCATATCTTATGTTTGCATTTCAGGGGAAGTCTTGCATTTAATGAGGAGTTTTGCATTTGAGGGGGAGCATGCATTCTTTTGTTCTTGTGCATGCATTTCATTGTGGCATGTTTTCAGAGGGAGTGCATGTGTTCAGGGGGAGCTTGTGAGTTTTGTGCTCTCTTTTGCTCTTTTGCCGGTTGTGTTGAGCTGTTACCTCTTCTTGAGGAACTGACATTTGGTTTGAGCTTTTGATCATCACATGATTGGTGTTGAGCCCTATCTGCCTCTTCTTGAGGGATCTTGTGTTTTCGATCTTCACATGATTGGTGTTGAGCCCTTTCTGCCTCTTCTTGAGGGATCATGTGTTGTTTTGTCTCAGTTGTGTCGAGCCATTGCCCATGTCTTTGGGGACCGAGACTTTTCCAAGTTGATCTGGCCTTTGTGATGCTTTTCATGTCGAGTGACTTTAATCATAGTTTTTACTTGACTTTTGATCACTTGGATGAGATTTTTAGTTTTGGCCTTTCAAACCATTTCTTTATGCTTGAATGTTGTCAACACACTCATCAAGGGGGAGATTAAGAAAATCAAGTTGATATGAACCTTGATTTGATTGTGATGAGCGTTTGACAAATGTTGAAACGACTTTGATGGCATGTTGGGATTCATCAAGCTTTTGTGTCTCTTGATTGACTCTTCGGTTGTGTTTGTCCTTTGCGCTTTCTTTAAGAACCAAGAGTTTTTTATTTGGAGCTTGCATGATCCTTTCTCATATCAAGGGGCCTTGTGTTTGCTTTTACTTAGATTTTGGGCACTTGAATGAGTTCTCTTTTGCTTTCAAATCATCTTTTGTCAATGCACTTATCAAGGGGGAGATTGAGAGACCAAGTTGAGATGTGCCTTGATCTATTTGTGATGAGTGATTGACTAGATGATTTGAGGCTTTACCTGTTGAGTCCATATTTCATATGTGCATGTTTATGCTAATGGCTAACCGCATGTGTTGTGTTGTGTGCATTGTGTTGTGCTATTTGTGTAAACGATATGTTGTGTGTTGTGTCTCTTGGCTTGTGATGTGCAGGTGTAGGATGCGACATGGCGGTCGACAGCATGAGGTGAAGGTCAAGCGAAAGGTTCATGCTGATGTACTAGGATTGTGAAGGGTGGACACGAGTAAGCTTGGACCGAGAGACCTGAGGAGTCCGGACGGAGTCATGGGTGATCCACATGGTGCACGAAAGAGCAAGAGTACACGGACGGTGATGGAGACGACGTCGTTCAAGTCAAGCGGGATGGAGACGAGTCAAGTAGGCGGCTTGGGAGCCAGGAGCGAAAGACTTGGAGGTGTCAAAGGCTTGACAGAGGTTGGACACGCGTCGACATTGGTGAGTCACGTCGGGTGCGGCGTGCATGAGGGTTTGACCGGTTTGGCCTCAAAACCGGGGATGAGTCACGCCTGCGGGGTGTGCAAGAGGGTTTGATCGGTTTAGCCTCAAAACCGGGGGACAAGTCCGGTGCGGCTGGACGGCGTCGAGTCGGAGGTTGCGTGGCACCATCACGAAGCTTGCGTCGAGGCGAATCGAAGTCATGAAGGCGCCAGGTCCGTTGGATGTATAAAGAAAAAGTTGGACGGTTTTATCCCTAGGGGGTTTGGAGTTGTATGTTTCATGTAAGGGCAACTTGGGAAATAGCCAGGTGTCTATATATATGAGATATGGCTCGTTGGGGCAGCCATCCCTTTGGTTGTTTTGGGGAGGGTTTTCTCATTTGTTTTGTGAGAGCCTTTGGTAGAGGGAGAGAGGGAGAGAGGAGGGATTTTTGTGTTGATCTTTTTGCCATCCTAGCTTAGATTGTGCTTAGGAGTGGCTTGTAACCGGACATGGTGAAATAATCCAAGAATCAATTTCATACTCAATTGTTTCTCCTTCTCAAGATCTGAAATTTCTCCTTTTTTTCCTATTTTCAAAGCATTTTTGGGTGAATTTTTGGATCTCGCGATTGGCTGCGTTTTGGCATGTTTTTCTTGGAGCAAATCGGTGCTAGGATATACGCAAGAACATCTAGGATGATCCCCTAGCAAATCCATGCACGAGCACCTTGAATTTTGAGGTTTCCCAAAAATCCCCTTTCTTGTGCCCTTCCCAAATCCTTTGAATATGGTGTCAAATTCTTGGGCTTTTTGACTCGAGCATTTGGGAATACCGTTGGTATGTTGTTGTGAGTCTATGGTTCAAATTTCGTGATTTTTGAAGGTCGTTTGATCGAGTTTTTGATTTTTTCACCTTCCTCATGAAGGCTGTTTTTTAGTTCCGGAATATTCTGGCATATTCCGAAAATTTCTGAAGTTTCGGAATTCTCCGAAAGTTTTTGCGGAAATTTTTGAAAGTCTGAAATTTTTTGAAGGATTTTTCGGAATTTTCCAAACCTTTGTGTTGGTTTTCAAATTTCTTCTTCCGACACTTGTTTGGGCTCCTTCTTACTTCTGCTAGTCTCAAATTGAGTTTCTAGCATCATTCCTAGGTCCATTAGCTCGTGCATAGCTAAATGGACTTAACTTTGCTAGAAGAGAGGTTTGTGGATTGGTTTGGGATTTTAGCCGAGGTTCTTTGATAAAATTTGAATCGGCTCCCAATTACCCCCTCTGATCGCCTTTCCGGTCCTTCATCCAATAATGCATACACGGGATGCCATGGTACCTGTTTGTTTTCTTTAAAACAAATTGTATGGTACTTTAAGTCTCGGTTGATATTACCAATTGGGACTAAGGAGCCTCCTGTCGGTGGCCATCGGTGGTGCCCTTTTGACTCGGGAGTAAAGGCCCTTTTGGCCCCAGACAAAAACAACCGGGAAAAAAATGTTAGATGGAAGGTGAGTTCTCTACCAGTGTCACTCGGGGTAGACGAAGTGGTTTCTGGATCATACGTACCCAAAATTGAAGTTGCATGACCATGGAATCCAAAATGGGCGTTGATCTGAGCGACCATGACCAAGACTGGGGGCAGCAGATCGAAGCAATTCCTGCGGGCCATGGATTATTCCATTCCTGCATGCGTTTCCCACATGTTCTTCTTTCACTCTTAGCATGGACGTCGGTAGCCGGACCAGGATAATGAACACGAGACGACCTCTATCTCCCAGGTGTCTACGCTCGCGCCGCTGTCTTGAAATTCCCGACAGCCCTGAAGGTCAAGCCCTCAACAACAAATTGTTGGAGCCCAAAAGTGGTAGCAGTGCCGACCAAGCTGGACTGGCCAGTCAGACCGGTCTCTATGGGCGGTCTGACCGGTCTGGCCACTGTAGCCGGTCTGGCACGCACCCACCGGTCTGACCGGTGGCCCTGACCGATCAGACCGGCCACCCTACGTCTGAGGCGAATCTTAGAGTCCTAGTCGAATGGTAGTTGAAACAGGATTTCCTTGCGGGAAAAGATCTTCCACCCTATAAATATAAAGGGCCCTAGCCAATTGAGGGCTATCACCTAATCGTCAAATATATCTTTTTACACTTTTATCTCAAACCCTAGCTTTTCCAACTCCTTTGCTTTCCTCTAGCGTCCCAGCGGCATTTGAGAACGTTCTGAGTGGCCTGACCAATCTCAGAGCAACCCTAGGCTCGCCATCTCCGACGGGATCCCTCCCGAGGTGGTGAACGTAGGTTTTCGCGGTGCCCCTGCGAGGACCGGCCTAACCGGATCCCCTGACCGGTCTGACCGGCTAGGCACAGAAGCCCCGACGAGGTTATCTTTAGATCTACGTGCATTCTAGCGCACTCATGTGTTGGCCGTAAAAGGTGCCAACACATTTTGGCGACTCCACTGGGGAGGAAAGATCTAGTTTTACAACCATTACGGAGAACCCTAGCAAGATGAGATCTACTACGTAGATTGACAAGAACAATATCATCGAGGCTTCTGTGGAGGATCTCAGCGAGGAGGAGCAGCGGAACATCGCGGCGCTCCATGAATACGTCACGAAGCAATATCTAATGGGCGTCAATAAAGATCGCAAGTGCAAAGCAATGAGATCACAAGACTTCGAGATGCCTGCGATGAAGATGAAAAATAACATGATTGAGGAAGTGTCCAATGTAAGTAACTTCCCCCTCAATCAATCTGCTATCAATGAAGAATTGCAAAAGGCTTTTAAGGTTCAAAATCAGATTGCTACTTCTTTGATAGCTCGCATAGACCAACCTGCAGAAGGTAAATCTTTTGGATCTAGTAAAAATGATTCTTCTCAAGTTGATTCGTGTGGGGTTATGCATGCAAGTCCATCGGCAGATCTAGGGGTTACTCATGAAAACCCTAAGTGGGCATGCTATTTAACTTTTATGCAGGACAGACGCCGCCCTCGGTCCAACTAGCAAAGCCGAACACGGCTAAAGCGGTCAGACCGGTCCAGGCAGGCGATCTAACCGGTTAGGCCTCTCAGGACAGCCAGTTGGCAATTGTCCCTAAATCACCTGTACCGCTTGCTATTGTGCCTAGTTTGGTCGTTCCTAACCGTACTGGTGAGCTTGGAGTGCCTACACCCTCAATTAGCACAATAGCATACACGTCGCCCCCGATCCCTAATACCATTGTTGTTTCTAGGGGTATTTCAAATGATGTATTTTCTTATTTATATCGCATTCAGAATGGCAATCCACCCCGTGCGAATGTTGTGAATACATTAGCCCTAATGCAACAAGAGCCAACTCCTTATAGTGAGATCAGAAAATTTAAAGACAAAATGTTGTCTATGATACAAAGCAAATTTGGCATAGATGTAGGCAATTTGAAGTTGAATCAAAAACCATATCATGCTAACTTTTACTATGTCCCCTATCCTATCGGTTGGTGCATGCCCGATTTTGTCAAATTCAGTGGAGAAGATAACCGAACTACTTGGGAGCACATTAGTTAATATCTTGCTCAACTAGGTGAAGCTAGTTATTATAATGCTTTGAGAGTTCGTTTGTTTTCCTTATCATTAACTGGAACCACTTTCTCTTGGTATTCTTCTTTGGCTCCTGGCTCTATTGATTCATGGGATCAATTAGAGCAGAAATTTCATGATCACTTTTACACCGGGAATTTTCAATTAAAATTGACAGATTTAACATCGGTTAGGCAAGGCAAAGAGGAATCTATTTTTGATTACATAAAATGATTCAAAGAAACTAAAAACTGATGCTTTAATTTTTCACTTTCTGATGATGATTTAGTTGATCTTGCTCTTAAGGGTTTAAAATCATATATTAGGGATCAGTTAGAAGGTTTTTGAGCTTCATACTATATCACAAGTGCTCGTAAGGGCTTCAACAATGGAAATTAGGGTTGCTAAGGAAAATGATAGCTTTAAATCTCATCGGTCTAACATCCATGCTATTGAATATGATTCTGATAGTTTGAATGACGATGACAATGAAGTTTATGTTACTGAATTTGTTTGGCCCTCTAAAGCTAAATCATATTCTTGTGCGTCCCTTAAGCCGGCTCATAAGAGTTGGCAAGAAGAAGTGAAATTTACTTTTGATGTTTCCAAGTGCGATCGTATTTTTGATGAGTTGCTTAAACTTGGAAATTTGAAAATATCCCATGTTATTCATCCACTTGAAGAGTTGAAGAGGAAAGCATATTGCAAGTTCCATAATACTTTTTCTCATGCCACTAATGATTGCAGTGTGTTTCGTCCATAGGTTCAATCGGCTATAAATGAAGGTCGTTTGACATTTCATGAGATGCAGGTGGACAAGACACCATTTCCTGTTAACACTATGGACATACAACAGCCCAAGGTACTAGTTCGGCTGCATCAAGCCGAAGCTACCAAAGGCAAGAATGTTGTGATCAGGGAAGAGAAGCCCAATTTGAGGGGAAAAGAGTTGACAAGAGAAGTGGTGTATGAAAAGACTCCAGATGGCAAGGAGTCATTTAAAATCATTGTAAAACCTTCTGGACATGGGGGGCAAGGGACGCCCACGGCATCTGGTCAAAAGTTGTTCGAATCTGCTGGACAGACCGAACTGGTCAGACCGATGCAGGAGACTGGTCAGGCCGGTCAGCTCCAAGATCGCCCCCGAATGCTAAAACCAAGGCGTCCAGAGATTGGAACTTGGAAGCTTAATGTGGCAAAAGATCAGAGGAGTAGCCCTAGGGAAAAGTTACCTTTGATATGCTTCTTGATAAGTATTCCAAGCAAAAGATCGTTACAAGTGATCGGCTGTTAAAAAATAGAATGAGGTCACCTACTCATTAAGGGAGGCGAGCTTCACCTCTAAGGGCGGTTACAAGACAAAAGGACGATCAAGTTCAGCCAAAATAGTACCCCTCCACATCTTGGGCTCCTCCGGCATCAAATACTCCATGCCCGGTGTCGGATGACAATGGGGTAATGTGGGTGCCTTATCAGTCCGTGCAATAGCCGTCTTTCCATCCTGGATGGGGAGAATCAAGAAAGTCGATTTTGGACAGAATTTCACACTCCAGGCAAGGCCGTTTGGGCACCTCGCTCATCTAGTCAGGGTCCACAGGTCCGACCGATCAGACCAGTCTACCCTAGTCGATCTGACCGGCCTGTCCAGGCACCCAGAGCACTTCCTCCAAAGCAAGTGTATCATCCCAAGAAGAAGGAGGAGGAGGTTCAGAAGATGGACTCAGAAAAAGGTACAAAGAAAGATGTCATCCAAATCGGGTCTATGAACGTTCCCGTTGAGAGCGATGCCAAAGACCGATTGACCTAGGCAGTCTGGTTGAGACATCTGTTCATAGAGTTCCTGCTGACAATGATCATGAGGCTAGTAGCAGTGGCTCAAGCTCCAAGTACTTCTTGCCAAGGTGGTGTCCTCCCAGATTGACTCGCACCCAAAGGAGGAAGTTACAATGGTTAAGACTTCAAGAAAAAAGAGAACAAGAGCTAGAGAAGCAAAGGGATGAGACATTCAGCAAGTATAGACCCATGGTCCCTTAGAAGGAGTGGAGAGTCAAGGCCGACGCCCCAGCTCCACCGGTCAGACCGGCCGAGCCAGAGTTGTCACCCGGTTTTACTTCTTCTGTCCCTATGGCTTGTGGCAATGAGTTGGCATCAGTCCCTGAAGCAAAGGATGATGAACAACTTGTTGATTACAATTCTTTGCCTGGATGCATGAACCTGGACATTAATGTGATACACATGTCAATGGATGGTTATGTCATCTCTGAGGAGGAATTGGCTCACCTTGACTTTGGGCCTAAGGAAGCTATATTCCAGAAGCCTAAAGCTACTGAAAGTCATCTAAAGGCGCTGTACATGAAAGATCATATCAATGGGAGGCTAATTTGTCGAATGCTAGTTGATGGAGGAGCGATTGTCAACTTAATGCCCTATTCTTTGTTCAAGAAATTGGGAGGTTTAGATGAGGAGATAATCAAGACCAACATGACTGTCAGCGGTGTGAGAGGAGGCGAGCCTATGAGAGCTAAAGGCGTGGTCTCTATGGAGCTCACTGTTGGGAGCAAGACATTGGCTACTGCTTTCTTCGTTGCTGAGACTCAGGGTAATTTCAGTTTAATCTTGGGTCGTGATTGGATACATGCGAATCAATGTGTCCCTTCTACCTTGCATCAATTCTTAATCCAATGGGTCGGCGATGAAGTGGAAGTAGTACATGGTGATACATCGGCTTGTGTTGCTGTAGTCGATAGTCCTACCATAAGTGTGCATGATAATGTCAAGTGCTCATCTGGTTTAGACCCTTCTGATTATGAGTTCATTAGTTGCACAAAGGATGTCTTTGTCGTTGCTGTAATAAAGCCAGTTGAGGATCAACTAAATCATCCCATATGATTTAATGGATGTAAATCTAGAGTGCTCGCAGCAGAGGCTAGAACACTATCAGGCACAGAAGAATGATATGTGTGAGGCCATTGAGGACTTTCATGATATGAGTAAATTAGGACAGCGGTTTACGTCGGTTGATCCTTTAGAGGTGGTAGATTTTGGTGATGGTACTGTACCAAGGCCGACTTTTGTAAACAAAAATCTTGGGCTTGTTTTTAAGGCCGATTTAATAAAATTATTGAAAGAGTATGTCGATTGTTTTACATGGAATTATACTGAAATATCTGGTTTAAGCCGCGAGCTAGTTTAGCATTGGCTGTCCATTAAACCTGGTTTTAGGCCTCATAAACAACCTGCTAAGCACTTTAATCCTATTATTTATGACCGAGTGAAAGAAGAAATCAATCGGTTGCTTGATGCTATGTTTATTAGGCCTTGTCAATATGCTGATTGGGTTTCAAATATTGTGCCTATTGAGAAGAAAGGCACAGGTAAGCTCTGAGTATGCATTGATTTTAGAGATCTTAATAAAGCTTCCCCAAAAGATGAATATCCTATGCCTATAGCGGATGTGCTTATTAATGCTGCATCTGGACATAAAATGATTAGTTTTCTTGATGGCAATGCTGGGTACAATCAATTCTTTATGGCCGAAGAGGATATATCCAAAACGGCTTTTGTGTGTCCAGTAGCTTATTTGAGTGGGTCGTTATGACTTTTGGTTTGAAAAATGCTGGTGCTACTTATCAGAGGGCTATGAATTTAATTTTTCATGACTTACTTAGAGTAGTGCTAGAAGTTTATATCAATGATGTTGTGGTTAAATTGGCTGGGTCAGAATCCCATTTGGCTGATTTAAGCTTGCATTTGAGAAAATGCGATATGGCTTAAAGATGAATCCACTCAAATGTGCTTTTGGTGTATCGGCTGGGAAATTCCTGGGCTTTGTAGTGCATGAAAAAGGTGTTGAGATTGATCCTAAAAGAATTGAATCCATTAGAAAACTACAAGCTCCTACTTGCAAAAGAGAGTTGCAAAAGTTCTTGGGCAAGGTGAATTATTTGAGAAGATTTATTTGCAACTTGTCTGGGATGGTGAATGCTTTTACTCCTTTACTTCAGTTAAAGAACGAAGCTGATTTTACTTAGGGGGCAAAACAACAAGAAGCATTTGAGGAAATCAAAAATTATTTGTCTTCACCGGTCGTTCTTTAGGCGTCGAAACATGGTATTCCTTTCAAATTATATGTGGCGGCCGAAGAAGGTGTCATTGGGGCTGTTTTGACTCAAGAAATCGAAGGGAAGGAGCATATTGTCACTTATGTGAGTAGAAGGTTATTGGATGCCGAAACAAGGTACAATTTTATTGAGAAGTTGTGTTTATCATTATATCATGCTTGCACCAAGTTGAGGCATTATTTGTTATCAAATACTTGCATAGTGGCTTGTCAAACCGACATAATTAAATACATGTTGCAAAAATCTATTTTGAGTGGTAGAATCGGCAAATGGGCTTATGCTCTCATTGAATATGATTTGGTTTGTGAACCATTGAAATCAATGAAAGGTCAAATTGTAGCCGGTTTTATTGTTGAGCATAGAATTGATGAGCAACTTGATTTAAATGTCTGTTATATCACTATTACCCCTTGGAAATTGCACTTTGATGGATCGGTTTGTAGAAGCGGTTGCGGTGTTGGTGTAGTTCTTATTTCACTGAACGGGGCTGTTTTTGAGGCTCTTAACCGATTGGATCACAAGTGTACTAATAAGCAAACCGAATATGAGGTTTTGTTATTCAGTTTGGAGATTTTACAAGAGATTGGGGGTGAAATATGTTGAAGCTTATGGAGATTCTATACTGGTGGTACAACAGGTATCCAAGGTATGCCATTGTTTGGACGGGTTTCTAAATGCCTATCTTGATAAATGTCTAGACATCATATCTTGTATGGATGAGTTTACTATTTATCATGTACCAAGGGAAGAGAATCTAAGGGCTAATGCTCTGGCACAACAAGTGTCTGGTTATAGCATTCAGAAAAGAAATTTTCATGAAAGAAAGCTGACGCTTTACGAGGCTGAGGGTCATGTCCTGGAGGAACCGGTCCAACCGGCCTCCGGGACCCGTCTGACTGGTTTAACCAGTCGACCGCACAGACGGCTGGTCTGACCGGTCTGTCTAGTGAAATTCCCACTTCAGCTATGGAATGTTTTAAATTTGCTAAGGACAAAGTTGATGACTGGAGAAAACCTCTAATTGATTATTTATAGAATCCTAAGTGTTCAATTGATAGAAAAGTCCGATGGTGGGCATTCAAGTTCGCTTTGGTTGATGGCGAGTTGTATCGTCGGACAAGTGATGGTTTACTTTTGAAATGCTTGGGTTCTGATCAGACCAAAGTGGCTATGGCAGAGGTGCATGAAGGAGTTTGTGGTATGCATCAATGGACTCATGTGATGAAGTGGCTTCTTAGGTGGGCTTGCTTTTATCGGCCTAATATGATAGCCGATTCCTTTCGTTACTACAAAGGTTGTGAAGAGTATCAAAAGTTCGGGGATATTCAGTTGGTGCCTACTTTATTGATGCACCCAATTATCAAACCGTGGCCGTTTAGAGGATGGGTATTGGATTTTGTTGGCAAGATTCATCCTTCTTCATCAAAGGGACATTGTTTTGTGATTGTGGCTACTGATTATTCCACCAAGTGGATTGAAGCGATTCCAATTAAGACTATGACACATCGAGAGGTGATTCAGTTCATTAAGGAACACATTATACATAGATTTGGCATTCCATAGACTTTGACTAAGGATCAAGGGACTTCATTCATATCTAAGGAAGTGCGTGAGTTTGTTGAATCTTATGGCATCAAATTGCTCAATTCATCTCCTTATTATGCTCATGCTAATGGTCAAGCCGAGTCTAGCAACAAGATTTTAATTAAGCTCATCAAGAAGAAGATAGAAGACAATCCTAGAAGATGGCATGAGGTATTATTTGAAGCTTTATGGGCTCATCGTATTTCTAGACATGGCACTGCTAAAGTTACTCCTTTTGAGATTGTTTATGGTCAAGAAGCCGTTTTACCTGTCGAGGTAAATCTGGGTGCATATACGTTTGCTAAGCAAAATGGTCTTTATTTTGACACCTATTATGCTTTAATGATGGATAATATTGATGAGGTAACCGACAAGCGAATGGAGGATTTAGTTGAAATCGAAAAGGATAAAATTCGAGTAGCTAGAGGATATAACAAAAGGGTCAAAGCTAAGACATTGCAGGTAGGAGATCTGGTTTGGAAGACAATTCTACCTATAGGAGCCCAAAGCAATAAATTTGGAAAGTGGTCTCCAGGTTAGGAAGGGCTGTATAAAATTACAAGTGTGCTTCGTGGAAATTCCTATATGGTAGAGACATTGCAAGGATTTCAGCTACCTAGAGCTTTGAATGGGAGGTACTTGAAGAAGTATCATCCAAGTGTGTGGTAAGACGCTTAAAACAGTATGGCAGATATCGCCCTTAGAACAAATGGTCGGTGAGATTCATCGCCCATGGATGTTGTACACACCTGAGCAGGATGCATGCTGCTTCTCCATGCAAATGTAGCATGCACTGATCTTCTTTCCATCAGACAACCATAGAAAGAAAACACAGTTGCACTATAGAAATAAATCCAACAGTATGACCAGCAAATTATCTGTTTTAAATCTGATTCATCAAATGAATTGAAAGTGTTTCCAAATGGATGACATATGATTCAGTGTAGTGCCTTTTAAGATTTGGCTACCCTGTTAGTTCAGTCTATCATTGCTAGTATAAGATTATTTCACTAAGTTGCATGCAGGCTATGTTGGTACTGGAAAACTTCTCATGTCTAGGAAACTTCTGGATTTGAGATAAAGACAAGATGATTGAAAAAACTTAAGAAGAGAAAAGAGAAGAATGAAACTCAGGTTCTGTGGTTCGTCCAAGAACATGAATGAAACTAACCTGGTTCGGCGATCGACGGCATGGCTCCGACGCGGTAGGCAGAACGTGGGGGCTCCATTTTTGTGGTTTGTTGTTGGCAGTTTCAACCTTCTGAGCCTAGTTTGGCAACGGTGTGACTCCACCTTCCGATGCTGGTTCGGCGTCAGCGTGGCTCCAGCGCGGTAGGAAGAATGTAGGGGTTTCGTTTTTGCGGAATGTGGGGTGAGATCGGGCGAGGGGTAGAAAGATCAGGTGAGGCGTCACTACTGGAAAACTGAGCATTGGTTCTAGCCCTTAGTACCGATTGGTTTTTGACTCGGTACTAATGTGAGCATTACTATCAGGTCTAACGGCTAGTTCCCCAGGAGCCCCCCATGACCCCCTTTAGTACCGATTGGGAGCCTCCACCCATTACTAATATGCCTGAGGGAATTGAGTACCGGGTGGAGGCTCCATCAGTACTAATGGGTGACCTTTATTATTGGTTGGATCCTCCAACCGGTATTAAACGGGGTCATCCATAAATCAGACACTATCTCCTCCACCTAGCCTCACCCATATATTATCTTCCCAGCCCCCACAATCCCCACGGCCCCCTCTGCCTGGCCTCACCCTCTCACTCTCCTCTCTGCCCTCTCCCTCCCCCCTCTACTCTCAGCTCCCGCCGTTCTCACTCTCTGCCTCTCTTCTCTATCCGTCTCTCTCCACTTCCTCTCCTACCGCCACCCCCGCTGCTGCCCCCTCTCCCGCCACCACCCCCTTGCAAAGGAATGTCTACAGAACAGGGGCCTAGAACCAAGGGCAGAATTCAAACCAGAATAAGGGCAAGAGGCCAAAGGTTCAGGTCAGGCAAGGGAGACTTAACTTCACCAATCTCGCTGATCTCCCAGAGGGCGCACCGGTTATGACGGGTACTTTCTTTGTCCACAACCAGCCTGCCCTTATATTATTTGATTTTGGCGCATCGCATAGCTTTATTGAGACAAAATTCAGTAGCAAATGTGGATTGGAGTTCTGTCATACTAAAGGATCATATATGATCTCAACACCTAGTGGTAAAATCGCTTCCAACTAAATAAACCGCCATGTACCAATCAAGTTGGGTAGAAAAGTTTTCAAAACCAACCTCATTATCCTTGGGTTGGAAGATATAGATATAATTTTGGGGATGGATTGGATGACTCAGCAAAAAGTCATGCTATACATTGCAGCACGGGCCGTCCAAATAAATTCACCTACCCATGGATCTTCCACACTTCACCTGGCAGCCCTAGAGTGCATAAATTCGTGCGCTTATCCGGCAATAGAGTCCCGACTGGAGGATATTCCCGTGGTATGTGAGTATGCCGATGTTTTTCTGAATGACTTGCTAGGGATGCCACTAGATAGGGACATTGAATTTTCCATTGAGCTACAACCAGCCATGGCACTGATATCCAGGAGACCTTATTGAATGCCGCCTGTGGAGTTGGCAGAGATGAAAACCCAGCTTCAAGAGCTATTAGATAAGGGTTTCATTCGCCCAAGCACATCACCTTGGGGCTGCCCAGCTCTCTTTGTGTAGAAGAAGGATGATAGTCTAAGGATGTGCGTAGACTACCGACCTCTCAATACGGTGACTATCAAGAATAAGTATCCATTGCCCCGTATTGATGTTCTTTTTGATCAACTCGTCGGAGCTAGAGTATTCTCCAAGATTGATCTCTGCTCCGGCTATCATCAAATTAAAATCTGGCCAAGTGACATCCCTAAGACCGCCTTCTCTACTCGGTATGGATTATATGAGTACTTGGTCATGTCTTTCGGGCTCACAAATGCTCCAGCCTATTTCATGTATCTTATGGGTGTTTATGCCCAAGCTTGACAAGTTTGTCATCGTCTTCATTGATGACATACTCATATATTCCAAGAATGAAGAAGAGCATGCTCAACACCTTCACATTGTTCTTCAACGCCTTAGAGATCATCAGCTTTATGCCAAATTCTCCAAGTGCGAATTCTGGCTGGATAGTGTGAAATTCTTGGAACACACCATATCCAGTGAAGGCATAGTAGTTGACCCAAGCAAAGTGCAAGAGGTGATGGACTGTAAGCCACCCACTTCCATTCATCAGATCTAGAGTTTTCTTGGTCTAGCAAGCTATTACCAGCGTTTCATTCCAGACTTCTCAAAGATAGCCAAGCTAATGACCAAGTTGTTAAAGAAAGGGGTCAAGTTTGTATGGAGTGAAAAGTGTGAAAAAACTTTCCACACTTTACGAAAACTATTGACCTCAGCACCAGTCTTAGCCCAACTAGATAACACCAAGCCCTTTGACATTTACTGTGATGCCTCTAGCACTTGTCTCGGATGTGTTCTTCTGCAAGACAATCAAATCATTGCTTATGCTTCATGTGCACTATGACCTCATGAGCAGAATTACCTGACACATGACTTGGAGATAGCAGTGGTGATTCATGTTCTGAAGATCTGGAGACATTATTTGATGGGTGCTCATTGCAATATCTACACCGATCATAAAAGTCTCAAGTACATCTTCACTCAAGCCGATCTGAATATGCGTCAAAGAAGATGGTTGAAATTGATTAAGGATTATGATCTAGAGGTGCATTATCAACCTGGAAAAGCAAATGTGGTTGCAGATGCATTAAGCCGCAAGGCTCATTGCAATTGCCTTTCCGTAGAAAACTACACAGAAACCTTGTGTCATGAGATGTGGAAGCTTAATTTGGGAATCATTCCTCAAGGCACACTGAGCCACATTTCTATCAAACCCACCCTGCACGATCCAATCATTATGGCGCAACTAGAGGATGAAGAGATAAAGCTTATCAAGTAAAAGTTTTCGTCGAGACTAGTAAGGAGTTGTATGGTACCAGGACCGATTAGTGGTTCCAGCCAGTCATGATCTCCGAAAGCAAATCCTAGATGAGGCACACCTCTCCAACTTCTCTGTTCACCCAGGTAGCACCAAAATGTACCAAGACCCTCTGGCAAAATTTTTTGTGGACTGGGATGAAACCGGAGATTGCTAAATATGTGTTGGAATGCGACACTTGCCAAAGGGTAAAAGGAAGACACTTAAAGGTAGCCAGTACTCTTCAACCATTACCTATACCATCATGGAAATGGGAGGACATAAGTATGGATTTCATTGTTGGTCTGCCCTACACCTCTCAGAAGCATGATTCCATATGGGTTATAGTTGATAGACGGACCAAAACCACACATTTTATTCTGGTTCAAACAACCTACACAACCAAGAGATATGCCGAACTGTATCTTGACCGCATTGTTTGCCTACATGGAGTGCCCAAAATGATCATCTCAGATCAAGGTACTCAGTTTGTGGCACGCTTTTGGGAACAGTTGCAAACTTCTCTTGGCACTAAACTAATCCGCAGCTCAACTTATCACCCTTAGACGGATGGACAAATTGAGAGGGTAAATCAAATCCTTGAAGATATGCTTCAATCTTGCATCATTCATTATGATAAAAACTGGGACAAATGCTTGCCTCTAGCAGAGTTTTCTTATAACAATAGCTATCAAGCTAGTTTGAAGATGGCACCATTTGAGGCCTTGTATGGTCGCAAGTGTCGAACTATGTTGAGTTGGTCCCAAGCTGGAGAACAGAATGTATATGGACCAAATTTAGTAATCGAGGCGGAAGAGAAAGTGAGGATAATACAAGAAAACCTTAAGGCCCCCCAATCTAGGCAAAAGAGCTATTTCGACAAGAGGAGGAAACCATTGCAATTAAAAGTTGGTGACCATGTATACCTTCGGGTTTCACCAACCAAGGGTGTGCAAAGGTTCGGAGTAAAGGGAAAACTAGCTCCTCGATATATTGGTCCCTATGAAACCACGGAAACATGTGGACCCATTGCCTATCGAGTGAAACTTCCACCTAGATTTTGCGCTATCCATGATATCTTCCACGTATCTCAACTCAAGAAATGTGTTCGAGTCCCAACTGAGATTATCAAATAAGAAGAAGTATGGGTAGAACCGGACCTTTCCTATGTGGAATTTCCCATTAAGATACTTGACTGTAAGGAAAGGAGAACATGGAGACAAGTGGTGAGAATGTTCAAAATCCAATGAAGCCATCATACTGAAGAAGAGGCAACGTGGGAGACTGAAGAGTATCTCAATAAAAATTTTCACGGTTTTCTATTCGACCAAAAAGGTACACGCATAGCCACACTAGTTTTCATCACCCGAATCTCGGGACGAGATTCTCTTTAAGGGGATTAGGATATGACATCCCTAGTGTTAAAAGGATAAAACAAGAGAAATTAAGAAGGAAATTAGGAATAAATCAAACATGCCAAGTGTCAAACTCAAAAAGTTTTCAAATTCCCCTAAGTGTTGAAAAAAACCCCTAAAAGGCACTTAATGGGGTAGGATTTAAAAACATAATTTTATATAAGAACTCAAATTTTGGCCAATATAAAAGTTGTAGAAATTTTCAAACCAAGCAACTTTCATAATTTGCACATCCTATGATTTTGAGTGGAAGGCACTCAAAAATTGGATGAAAGTTTGGTCAAATTTTGGGGAAAATTCAAATTTAACCTAGCCCACGTTCTACCAAAGTTTGCATGACTTCATCTCCTAATCCAGAATGAATTTCACATCACTGCTTTTGTAGAAGTTGTAGCCTGAGGTTCAAACTCCAATTTTTGTATTTGGAAATTTCAAAGTTTAGTTTGAATTTTTGGAGAAAACTCACCTCGAAACCAGCTGCCCTCGCGCACCACACGCTATGCCCACGTGAACCGGGATTGCGGTGATCGCGCATGGCGTATCGCATGTCGCCATGTCACACCGCCCGGCTGGCCCGCGCCGCCTGGCCAACCCTCACCAGCGACAAGACGGGACGAGCCGGCCTTCGCCAAGTCCCCGGCCACGCTATCACCCCCTCTCCACGCCAAATCCCCGCCGGCCAACATCAGAACGTCGCCCACGCGCGCACGTGGCCCGCACGCCATCGGTGGTCAACCCCCGGCGCTGCTCCGCCTGCGCCACTACCTGGCCACCTCTCGCTCACCCAATCGCGCACTGAGCTTATCCTGAGCTCGCCAGCGCGCCCACACCTCTTTGCCGCTATAAAAAGCCCCCTCCCGAGCTTGCCGGCGCCCCCGCCACTCCTCCTCCCTTTCGTCGTGCACGCTGTTGCCCCCTCACCGTCGAACTCCTACTCCCGAGCTCCGCCAGAGCTCCCTGAACCCTCCAGAGCATCACCTACACCCAGCAACACCTCCCCGAGCACTCCCCCAGCCTTCTTCGCCGCCACCGTCGCTAGAGACGACGAGCCCCCACCGCACCCGAAGCTCCACCGCGGAGCGCGCACCAGCCCTCCTCCGCCTTCGACCCCCACAGCCCGACGACCCCCAGTGAGCCCCTTGTCATGCCCGAGCCTTCACCTTGCGCCCCCATCGCTGGAGCTTGCTGGATTTAGCCGGAGCGCCGCCGGCCGAGCCCGAGGGCTACATTGCAAAGCCCCAAATATTTCTTGGGTCTAAGCTGTAAAGTGTAAGGACCTCGTTTTGAATGTTTAAAAGTTTCAAGGGTCGATCTGTAAAACGCACAACTCAAATTTGAATTAAAGTC
The DNA here is from genome assembly GCF_000263155.2 of Setaria italica. Taxonomy (NCBI): domain Eukaryota; kingdom Viridiplantae; phylum Streptophyta; class Magnoliopsida; order Poales; family Poaceae; genus Setaria; species Setaria italica. Next base: position 2,333,105 of record NC_028453.1, on the reverse strand, counting down.
CATTTAAACGGTTGAAACTTGGAAAATGCGTAGAAACATGTAGAAAAATGGGAAAAATGTGAAGCTAGTTTTGCTAGGTTCCCAGTGATGTCTAGTTTAATTTAAAAATATTCATATGCATGTTACTATTATGTATTGAGCACTAGAATTTATTTAATATAAAAGCCAATAAATGCTTGATAAATCATAGAATGCTCTGAAAAATATGAACCCATTTTTGTTAGCTTACTTTTGACATGCATGTTCAGGATCTTTAATTTGTGCTACTGGAATAGATGATGTTCCTACTGTTTTAATTTCAAATGCTTAAAAGCTACTTTAATCTTGTTATTTACATGATAAATAGTGAAAATTAGATAAAAATGCACGATAAATTTTTTTAGATCCTGATGTGCATGTCTGACTAGTAAAAATACTTGCTTCTGCAAAATATATGTTTTACCTTACTTAAGGAAATACATGATTGTTTAATATCCTTATTATGTAATAAATAGTTTTCATCCTCATAAAACCTTGAAAATTTACAGTAGCCTCTGTTAGTATTGGTAACCCTTATGTAAAATTTCTGGAGCCAGACTATTGATGAAACTTTAGTTAAAAATCAATCTTCATATTCTGCAAATTTACACTTTTTGATTTTTAGTAAATTATGTAGAAGTTAAATGCATCTCATCTTTTTACAGTAGATCACTTGTGTCGAGGGGAAGCTTCTATAAAAATTTCATGATCATATCTTAACAGACGCTTCCAGAAATAATTATTCATATTTAAAAGCTAGTTTAATTAATAATAACAATGGCAACTAGAAATGGTAAACTAGCAAATGTTTAAATTCAAAAACAGGATAACTTTTGAAATGGTTGCTAGACATTACCAGCATGACACCCTACCTTTCTTTTATGAATTCTAAGTTGTTAAAATCTAATATGTGTACACAATCACCATCAAAATCAACCCCAAGTTTTAATCACAACCCACCTTAGTTTACGAAGAAAAGATTTGTTAAAATCTTGTCTAGGTGAATGTGGCAAAAAAAAAATAAAAGTTTAAATTCTTGTCTAGGCGAATGTAGTTGAAATGCAACCTATGCTTCTGCAATGTTTAACGAAATACAACCTACACCATGAAAACTCGTAATGGAAATCTTATGCATATGCATCTCGTGTAGAAGCTAATCTCGCGGACGGTACCAACAAGCTGATTCCGGAAGCTGAAGAGGAACCCTCAGCTGCTACGGTGAACCTGATTGAGGCCACACAAGACCCAAGCCAAGTTTCGGAAGCACCTCAGACTAGCGTAGTACAAGAAGGCAAGCCTCGGAGCATAACCTTGGTTTCTAAAATTAAGCAATACTTTTGTTACTTATGTTTGTGCATTAAGTTCATAGGAGTTGCTTGAAACCGTAGTTGTATACTCCTAAGTACCTATGTTCTGAATACTAGCTGGATAAGTCGCGTAGTTGCTATGCTAAATAGGGACACGGTAAAAGTCGAGTGATTTCCTGTCACTCGCGAGCTGTAAGAGTTGCCTGTTTACTTATGTTGGAATCATAAGGTTGACGGGCGAGGCTTGGTATTATGTTTTGAATTGGTGGATGCCCTGTCTGTCTAGAAGAAAGCTGCTAAGGTCGAAATGTGTTAAAGTTGTGGTCAAGTATTTGAAAGTACTAAGCACATACCGAGTATGGGATCGGGAAGCCTAGTACCTAATTGAACCGAGGCATGGACTTTATCCCCACTCTCTTTAGAACTAGGTTCCTTAGATGCATCATGTGGGTACAAGTGCAGTCACGGTACGACGTCGTCCGGGACCGTGGGGCATTGTATCTGAGGGAAGTGGGCCCTAGCCACGTGCCTGGGGATCGATGGAAATGGCTGACACGTGTGAACCGTGGGGGTACGCATATGTCGTGTGTTTAGGTCCACCTTGCAAGGTTAACAAACTCGATTTGAATCATCTGCTTCTCACAGTTTGGGACTGCTTGACCACCTTTCTGCACTGAGTAAGAAGAGGAACAAAGGATGATGTTTAATACTAATGCTTGATTAAATTGCTTGTTCACCATTCTTGTTTAGAATAAGTTCTTACCTAGAATGGTTAATCAACTAGAACCTAATGCTAAAACTTGAAAGTAAGGATCCACTATAGAAGCTTTTGGCTAAAACAAACCCCTCAGCCAAAAAGCCTTGCATGTCTAGGAGTCGGTGGAGTAGATATCACCTGACGGGTAATTCTTGTGGAGTATTAGTATACTCAGCCTTGCTTGTGGCTATATTTTCAGGTAATATGGATGTGAATGACTTGGTTGCCAGTGTGACTTGGCCATCCCAGCTTCCTTTGGGTTAGACGGTTGAGTGGTTTCCATCCTTAGTCGGTGAGGATCGGGGTGATTGATATCATGGCAGGCTTCACCATGGTATTTTGTATCAACGTTAGATCTATCATTTATTTTTCCGCTGCTTTCGAACTCTGAGCACTACTTTATGCATTTGAACTCTTGAGTTGTAATAACTTAAATTGGAACCTGTAACATGTTATCTGGATTGTTGTAATCTCTGAACTCATCATTGTGCGAGCTTGGTATGCTTGTTTTGATCAGAAACACGTGGTTGTATCGGGTGAAACCCGACAGACTACCATTTTAATCCGATTAAAGTGTCTATTCGCATTTGAGGTGATGTTGAGTACACTTTAGTTGGGTTAACTTGGGTGGTTCTACCACACAAGGGTGGGTCACGACATCTCCCACCCTTGGAAATATGTTTCTAGGTGTAGATGATGGCGTGGCCTGCCTCGGAAACAGCTTTACGGGGGCGGACAGTTATCCGCTCCTGCAAACAGCTATTTGTAACTGTGAAAAGTAGGAGCAGCTAATGCACCCGCTCCTACAAATGTTGTTTTAACTGGCAATGAAAACCATTTTTTGTAGTAGCGCTTGTCCCTGTGACACAGTGCTATCAGTGGGGAGGTTCCTGTCAAGGAGTCGCGAGGCAAGCCACCCCGTCACAACCCAATCACGTAGGCACTGAAGTAATGGGAAGACTAAGTCTATCCCGTCATTGCAGGCCCTCATCAACGACTATCAGCACACGATCTACACCACCACCGGCGTATGCCTGCTAGGGGAACACCAGCAAGCACTACATGCATCTTGATATGTATTGACTAAGATTAATTAAACAGTAATTAATTGTTTAATTATGTAATTAGGTGTTCTTGTTGATTAGGCTAGTGATCCCACGGGTTAATCATGTTTAAGACCTAACAACATATTTCAAGCATATCCACCATGTCAATGCTTCTCTTATGATATGATGTCTTCTTCATGAGGCCCTTTTGCCTTTGTCCACAGAAAGAAAAGGATGGAGGGCACTGGTGCCAAAAGGAATTCATCCCATAGGAAAGAACTCATAGAGTCGGGATCCCTAACTAACACTAATGCGTAGGAATAGAAATAAAGGAATAAGTCTACCTGACCCTGACCTATTGAGGTTGGTCTACTTAACCCCCTCACCTATAAAACTAGGTATTTTACCCCTCAACTATTCAAATCTATCTAAATAACCCCTAGGGTGGTTTCGGAGACGGTTTTGCCAACGTGGCACAACATGTGAACAATGAGGTGGCAAGGACACGTTTAAAAATCTACGTCACCTATATAACTGTATATTTAGCCCCTCAAAGTATTCAATACCGTTTAAATCATCCCTTGCACATGGAAGATATAACTTCGCACTGACTCTCTCCCTCCCTCCGTCCCTCCCTCCCTCTCCTCCTCCTTCTTGCTCTCTCCGTCTCTCCATCTCTCTCACACACACACACCACACACACGCGTGCACACGCATATGCATGTGCACACACACACACGCACACAAAAGCATGTCCCGCTTGTCATCTTTTCACTATTTTAGCTCATGGCGATAATAAAATAAGAACCCGAAATGGAGGCGAAGTTGATGTCAATTAGTTGTCACAAAGTTAGAATAATGCAGAGACGAGGACATGCATGCTTGTGTGTGAGCGAGAGAGATGGTATTAGCGCCCATCTTCGATATAATACTCCACGTCAATGGAAAAACATAAAAATTCTTACAGGTGATAATTTAGATGGCATTGAAATACTTTAGGAAGTTAAATATCTCGCTACATAGTTGAGGGAGTTATGTAGTTGAACTTCAATAGTTTTCGGGGGTAAAGTACATTTCCAAAAATGTTTTTTCCATATCGTTGTCCACGCGTAATGCCAAATATGCAAAACCACCTCCAAAACCAGCCTAGAGGGTTATTTAGATGGTTTTGGATAGTTCAGGGTACAATACCTGGTTTTTATAGTTGAGGAGGTTAAGTAAACAAACCTTGATAGGTTAGGGTGTAAGTAGACTTATTCCTAGAAATAAATTAGTACATAGATAAATGAAATTGAAAAGAACTCTACTTTTTGATAACTTCCTCATTTTGTTGCTACTGCAGATCTTATGAAACTGATAATATCATATAGATATACCTCTGTTGACGCCAGATTTTGACACGTCTGTAATCGGCGTCAGGGAAGGAAGAAATCAGAAGGAGCGGCGAGACACAGGGGTGGCGGTTGGGAATCGGCCGATTGGTGCTACAGTCATGGATCGGCCGATTGACCTTTGGAGTTCCGCCTCACCCGACCCCTGAGGCCTGGGATCGGATGCGCCCGACCCTCCGAGGGAGGATTTCCGCCTCGCCCGACCCTTGAGGCCTGGGATCAGATGCGCCCGACCCTCCGAGGGAGGATCTCCGCCTCACCCGACCTTAGGTCCTAGGGTCGGAGTAGTCAGAGCCCCCGACATGTGGGTCCTAATCGGCTGTCCCTTGCCGATGAGGTGAATAGAAATTGGCCAATTAGGAGGCTGGAACAATTGGGCCGGTGTGGGCCTAAAGAGGATTACGAAGATGAAGAGGGAATCAGCCCATGAAGTGCGCGATAATCGACCTAGTACGAATCGTACTTGTAAATATTCGTTTTTTGTTTAAATTTAGGGATAGAGTTCTAATCGGATAAGAAGTCGTTTGTAACAGGCTATAAATAGCCACCCTTGTAGATCTGTAATCATCATCAACTCAATACAACAAACTACTATTTCCTCGTACTTACTTTCAAGCCGACGACTTCGCCAATACTTTTCTCCTTTTTCACGAGTTCGTACGGGTTGGCGGGGCTGCATCAACTTGACCTCCAGCCGATCTTGTAAGTTCCGCTTATCGAGTAAATTCTAAGCTTTAACTTCGGGCGCATCGCTGTCGTTTCGTTTAGATTTATTCACCAGTTATCGATATTTACTAGAATTCTAGGTTTTACCTGTCGTTCTGGTTTTATCACCAGTTATCCAGCTAGGAATCGGCAATTTCGGCTTTTCTTGTACTTCATCATTTAATCTATTTATTTTTATGCATAGCCGATTAGATCTGTTCCTAGTGTTGCTACTGTAGCGTTGTTTAGGTTACTTCAGTGGTTTTCTTTATCAACGTTGCCTGGTAATCGGTCACATTGTAGCCGATTTTCTTATTACAGCAAATCGGCCGATTCGCTGATAAGCTTCCTCAAGATCGGAACCTTAGCCGATCGCAACCTCTAGGATTTGACATGTTTCTCTCCTTGCCAATCAACAGGTCAGATTGGCTGGCACGCCGCGCGAACCGCACCAGGGCGATCACCCGAACAGGAGCTAAGCAGATTCTCCCGGGTCGTGTGTCCAACGCTGGAGATTCGATCAGCCGATTTCTAGCGCTAACACACTTTTGGCACGCCCGGTGGGACCAATACAACCGCCACTATGTCGAAAGCTGCCAAAGTCTCGGAAGATAACGTCATCGAAGTGACAGAAGCAGACCTCAGGGACGACCAGAGGGAAGAATTGGAGAAGCAGATGGCATACTACCGGAAGACATGTCTGCAATCCTTCAGTCGCACCAGGAGCGGAGAAACTGTCAAAAAGACTCCGTTTCCAACTCCCCGCCAGATCACAATCATCGAGGACTCAGACAAGATGTCTGAGATGGTTCAACAATCTGTCTATCAAGCTTTCATTGATCAATCCCCGGTGATTTCTAATACGGTGTATAATGCCATCATCAGCTCCTTGGCTAGCGGCATATCTCAAGGGTACCAGGGGTCGGCATATGCTCCACCAATTATGGCTCCGAACAGGAGTTATTCAAATGCACCTTATTCGGCTTCTCAGCCGACCCAAATTCCAGTTGGAGGTCCTGGCGCTTCCTCATCATTGATCCCTATGGGGTCTAATGGCGCGCAATATCTCCAGCCGCGTCCTATTCAGTTGTCCTCCGCGCAGTTTCCTCCTTTGAATTCAGCGCCTTGGGGGGCACCATCAGTGACGGCCGCCCAGGATCAACCGGCCAGCCATGGAAGTCCTCAACTCCAGGCATCTTTCCAGGCGGCCGTTAGGCCAACCATGCCACAATATCAGCCTGTCACACCGGAGATGAGCAGGGCGGCAGAAACAACAGAAGTACTTCGGGGCGTTGCGCCGCTCGTGCTGTATGACGAAGCGGGCGGCTCATTGAGACAGCCGACCCTGACTACGCAGCCGGCTATGACACATCAGACGCTGCACGCTTTCACTCATCACCAAGTCATCCCACCGCCAGTGTACCAGCACGTACCAGTTCCCCAGCCGATAGTCCACCAGCAACAGCCAGACTGGACGGCGCGCATAGCAGAGATGATTCAAGAGCAATTCGGCTTAAAACCGAAGGTGCAGACCTACACATACAAGACGCCTTACCCGCCTACATACGACTCGCTGCCGTTTCCCCATCGGTAAAAAGTTCCCGATTTCACTAAGTTTTCGGGACTGGACGACACCTCAATTGTGGAACACGTGAACAGATTCATCATTCAATGCGGGGAAGCAGCAGCGCAGGATGCCCTACGGGTGCGTCTTTTCTCGTCATCCCTATCTGGGTCAGCCTTTCAGTGGTTCACTACATTACCGCCCAACTCGATAATTACGTGGGCTGATCTGGAAAGGCAGTTTCACAAATACTTCTACGCCGGGATACATGAAATGAAGCTGTCCGATTTAACCAGCCTCAGGCAGAGAAGCGACGAGCCGATATCCTCATATGTGCAGAGGTTTAGGGAGATCAGGAATAAGTGCTACTCCCTGGCCCTGACCGATGCACAATTGGCCGATATAGCCTTCCAGGGTCTCCTACCTCATATCAAACAAAAATACGCCTCGCAGGAGTTTGAGAGCTTAAGCCAAATCGTCCACCGATTGTCTGGTCAAGAAGTACGCCCTTTCGATCCACGGAGGAACTTCCAGAAGAAGGTGGCATACTTAGAAGAGGTTGAAACCGAAGAAGACACAAAGATCGGCCTTGCGGAATGGGTTAAAGGGAAGAAGCCGATATCGTGTCCGTTCGGAAAGAAGGAGCCGGAAACATTCGGATTCGACACATCAAAGGCCGATAAAATCTTCGACCTCCTCCTCCAGGAAGGACAGATCAAGCTCTCGCCGTACCATACGATTCCGTCTGCCGAACAGCTGAAGAAGATGAAATATTGCAAGTGGCATAACGCCACCTCCCATGATACAAACGAATGCAAAATCTTCTGGCAGCAGATACAGTCGGCCATCGAGCAAGGCAGACTCAAATTTGAAGTTCCAACGAAACCGGCCAAGCCGATGAAGATCGACCAGCACCCCTTCCCCACCAACATGGTTGATACGGGGAGAAATTCGCTCCAAACCAAGGTACTAACTTCCGAATCGGCTAAGCAAAGCGGCGCCATGGACCCCAGAAATCAAGCAACACCCGAAGACGTCAAGGGAAAACGGCGGATGGAGGATGATGACGATGGATTGGGAGAACCACGCAAGCCTATTACTTCCCAATTTCTGCTCAATAAATATCAACGGCAACATGAACGCTCAAGATCCCGGGAAGAGGCGATGCGGCGACATGAAGATCACTGGCGATGTCCGTTCTTCATCCACTGTTGGGAAAGCAACCTCAGGTTGCCATCAGCCGATAATTGCCCTGAGTGTAACGGCCCGTATCGTGACAATCGGCCATTCAGAAGGTCTCGCTCCAGAGATGGAAGACCAGAGCCGATCAGCAGGAACTGGCGCGACCAAGAGGGCCGGCGCCCTCCAGTACATGATCGGCTGGGGGGCAGAAGTGACCGATACGACCGGTCGGAAGGCAGGCGCGAGCGGAACGATAGGCCGGGGGGCAGATTTGATCGACATGACCGGCCAGAAAACAAGGTTAGCGTCCACAATCGACTTGAAGAGATGGCCGATGCTCGGGTATCAGACGAGAATCCTTTAGGACGCGAACCAGAATGGGAACGCGCCAGGCCACAGACCAAACCAGTGAACCCCAGGTGGTGCCCTGATGGATTGACCAAGTCCCAAAAAAGAAGAATCCAATGTCTCCACCAGTGGGAACAGCAGGAAGAAGAACAACGGCATACGACGGATGAGAAAAACAGCAGGTCTCAGATCTGGCGCCCCAAAAGAAGCGACAGGGGAGACGACGAATCGGCAGCCGACATCGGCACGGTTTTCATACTGCCGATGGAGTTCATGACTCCTGCCGACCGACAGAACATGTCGGCAATAGAAGAGCAGATGGCACAATTGGCTTTGGAACCAATGACAGCCACGTTCGAGAAGCCCGAAGATGACAAACGACAACACCTGAAGGCGTTGTTCCTTAAAGGGCATGTCAACGGCCGACCCATCACCAGATTACTGGTAGACGGAGGAGGTGCAGTTAACATCATGCCGTACGCCATGTTCCGGAAGCTAGGGAAGAGCGATGACGACCTGACCAGGACAGATATGATGCTCAAGGACTTCGAAGGCAACGTATCCCCCGCTCGTGGCGCGCTCTGCGTCGACCTCACCATCGGCAGTAAGACCCTTCCTACTACTTTCTTTATCATTAATGGCAAAGGGTCCTACAACATGCTACTCGGCCGAGACTGGATACATGCAAATTGCTGCATCCCGTCTACGATGCACCAATGCCTCGTGCAATGGGTCGGCGACAATATCGAGGTGGTCATCGCCGATTCCGCATACAGCGTCGCGGCAGCCGACACGCAGCAGTGGAGCTGCGAGAACGTCAAGTGCATATCCGGGAGAATATGGGACACTGATTTCTTGAAGGTGTCCGATTTTAGCCTGCAGCCGATCTGAGCAGTCGGCTCCGAAGACTCGGACTAAATGGATCAGTTCGCCCGAGAAGATGGGAAGCTGGGACACGGGTTCACGTCGGCCGATTCATTAGAAATGATAGACTTAGGTGATGGCACCAAACCAAGGCCGACATATATTAGTGCAAATTTGGATCCGGAATACAAATGTAAATTGACAAATTTATTAAGGGAATTTAAGGATTGCTTTGCTTGGGAATACCATGAGATGTCCGGATTAGACCGATCTATTGTCGAACATCGGTTACCCATAAAGCCGGGGTATCGGCCGTATCAACAGCCTGCATGGCGGTGTAATCCTAAAATCCTACCAGATATAAAGGCTGAAATAACACGGCTGATCGAAGCAAAATATATTCGGCAATGCCGTTATGCCGAATTGATCTCCAACATTGTACCAGTATACAAGAAGAACGGAAAGCTACGCGTATGCGGCGATTTCAGGAACCTCAATCAGGCCACACCAATGGACGGGTACCCCATGCCGACGGCCGATGTGCTGATAGACGCCGCCGCGGGACACAAGGTTATTAGTTTCATGGATGGAAACACTGGGTACAATCAGATACTAATGGCCGAAGAGGACATATCCAAAACGGCCTTCAGATGCCCGGGTCACCTTAGTTTATTCGAGTGGGTGGTGATGACTTTCGGTTTGAAGAACGTCGGCGCTACATATCAGCGAGCCATGAATTACATATTTCACAAACTTATCGGCATACTGGTAGAAATTTACATCGACGACGTCGTAGTCAAATCAAAAGGACACCAGGAGCACCTGGCCGATTTGCGACAGGTACTGGAATGCACGAAGAAACATGGGCTGAAGATAAACCCGAATAAGTATGCCTTCGGTGTATCCGCCGGACAATTCTTAGGATTCATGGTTCATGAGCGGGGAATAGAAATCAACCGGAAGACCATAGCGGCCATCAATAAGGTCGTGGCCCCGCAGAATAAAACTGAGTTGCAATCTCTAATCGGCAAGGTGAATTTCATCAGAAGATTCATATCTAATTTGTCTGGGCGTATCCAAGCCTTCACACCATTATTAAAGTTGAAGCCCGACCAGGAGTTCATATGGGGAGAAGAGCAACGCAAGGCATTAGAAGATATCAAGCAGTACTTGGTCTCACCACCAGTATTGGTCCCACCTCAAAATAATAAGCTGTTTAAACTATATTTATCAGCCGATGAACGAGCCATTGGGTTGGCTCTGGTCCAGGAGTTCGAGGGAAAGGAACGGGTAATTTATTATGTCAGTAGAAGACTTCTGGACGCCGAAACAAGATATCCTCCAGTAGAGCGGTTGTGCCTATGCCTTTACTTCTCATGCACCAAACTCAGGCACTATTTGCTATCGGCAGAGTGTGTGGTCGTATGCAAAGACGACGTGGTAAAATACATGCTGTCATTGCCGATTTTAAAAGGACGAATCGGAAAGTGGATCTTAGCTTTGTCGGAATTTGATCTTCGATATGAATCGGCAAAGGCCGTCAAAGGTCACGTCATGGCCGATTTCGTTGCCCAGCACTGTGGACCAGAGGCTACCCTTGCGGAACCAGTACCCTGGACCTTATACTTTGATGGATTGTCATGTGGGGCCGGATCAGGAATCAGCATCGTCCTCATATCGCCTCGGGGGGCAAGCTATGATTTCTCTCTGCCGATAGAAGCATCCGCCACTAACAACCAAGCAGAATACCGAGCTGTGTTGAAGGGGTTACAGTTATTAAGGGAAGTCAAGGCTGATGCTGTCGAAGTTTTTGGGGATTCCATGCTTATCGTGGACCAATTAACAGGGAGGTCCGAATGCAAGGACGATGTGTTAAGGATTTATTACGAGGATTGCCTGCAGCTTCTGAAAGAATTGAAGTCCGTAGTTATCGAGCACATCCCTAGGAATCACAACAAGGATGCTAACAAGCTCGCTCAACATGCATCTGGGTATCGGCCGATTCAAGGCGCCATGGCTCTAGAACTCGCGGCCGATGACTGGCGAAAAGAGATCGCCGATTACCTGAAAGATCCATCCAAGAAAGTGGATCGGCGGATACGATTTCATGCTAAAAAATATGTGTTACTAGAAGACGACTTTTTCTACCAAACAATTGATGGTGTCCTACTCAAGTGTCTAGGAACAGAGGAGGCGAAGACTCTGATGGGAGAAATCCACGAAGGAGTATGTGGGGCCCACCAGTCGGCGCATAAGATGAAATGGATGATTAGGAATAATGGGTACTACTGGTCGACGATCCTCGAAGATTGCTTCAAATATTATAAAGGATGCCAGGATTGTCAGAAATACGGGAATGTCCAACGTGCGCCCGCATCGGCCATGAATCCCATTATCAAACCATGGCCGTTCAGAGGGTGGGGAATAGACCTCATCGGGCAAATTTATCCTCCGTCAAGCAAAGGGCACAAGTTCAATCTGGTAGCCACAGACTATTTCACCAAATGGGTGGAGGCGATTCCGCTAAAGGCCGTAACATCGGCCGCTATGGTTGACTTTGTGAGGGACCATATCGTCTACCATTTTGGCATTCCCCAGACTATCACGACCGATCAAGGAACGATGTTTACATCTGGAGAATTCGAAGAGTTCACGGCCGATATGGGAATCAAATTGTTAAACTCCTCTCCGTACTATGCGCAAGCTAATGGTCAGGCCGAATCTTCCAACAAAGGGATAATTAAGTTAATCAAGAGGAAGATAGAAGAACAGCCGAAAAAGTGGCATTTATGTTTGACCGAAGCCCTATGGGCATACAGGATGGCTTGCCACGGGGCCACCAAGATGTCCCCTTATCAGTTGGTGTACGGTCACGAGGCGGTACTGCCATGGGAATTGAGGACAGGGTCGAGACGCACTTCGCTCCAAGACCAGTTGGTGGCCGATGACTACTCCTCACTCATGAAAAGGGAACTTGATGACTTGGCTGGCCAACGATTGAGAGCTTTGGTCAGTATTGAAGAAAACAAGAAGAAGGTGGCCAGATGGTATGATAAGAAGGTCAAAGTCAAGCAGTTCTCTCCGGGAGACCTGGTATGGAAGTTAGTGCTGCCGATCAGGTCCAAAGATCCTAAATTCGATAAGTGGTCCCCTACGTGGGAAGGGCCGTATAAAATCGGCCGATGTGCTCCAGGAAACGCTTATATTCTGGAAACGATCGAAGGAGAAGAGTTTACTAGGGCTTTGAACGGAAGGTACTTGAAAAGGTACTACCCTAGTATATGGGTCGGGGCATGAGGATCAACCATGATGAACAAACACATAGCCGATACAAAAGAATCGCCTAAAGAGAAAACATAATCGTCCAAATCGGCCGATATATTATTCGGTATGGACGATGGGTTACACGGCCGACGCGGTACAAGTCACCCTTAGAACAAAAAATGATTAACCACGCCTCTTCTTAAGTTCTCTCTCAACCCGACCTAGTTCTATCAGAAGACGGATGTGCCGTTCTTCTATATCTTTCATCGCGGCTTCCGCTTCAACTTGACGGGGAAGAGGGTGACTCCGGTCCATTGCCGGACGTGATGTTCCTGCCGCTGCATCTTCAAGAGCGATTTGACGAGGAAGCGTGTGACTCCTGTCGGCCTGAGGTCGCCTATGGTCGTTGCCATCAAGGAAGTCCCAGATCCGTTGGACATCGGTAGGAACGTGCTCCTTGAGTTCTTCATGATGGGCCCTGATTAGATCCTTGTCTTCTTGTGACAATGGTTCGTCGGAGTACACGAGCCCGATGGCTCGTTCGAGTTCAGGACTGAGGCGCCGCGGCTGGGAAAAGCAACAATGTATAGCCGCCAAAGATGTGATTCTTTTCAGAAGAATTAAACTGAGAAAGGGGGGATGGCAAATCTCTTACCTGATTTACTGAGGAAAAGGAAGAGGATGAAAAAGACATGACTGCAAAGCACGCCGACGGAAACAAGTCAGGGAAGAGAAAGTCGAGTTAAACGGGTGCGCTCGAAAATGGGACCGAGGCCGGTATTTATAAGCGGAGAAGGTGTGGACGTTTGGTAAGATGCATCCCATCAGAAGTAAAAAGGGAAATAAATAAGGGGGCGCCACGAAGGACGGTCAAAGAAGGCATTAATGTTCGTACAAGACTACCAGTGCTTTTACAGGTCGCCTAGAAAGGGCGTTGATAGCCGCAATCGCTCGACGCCGGATCTGATCGGCCGAGTCCAGGATCCGTTGGTCATCCTCCGCCGATCCTGGGACTTCTGACATGTGGTGGTGGAGTTTAAGAGCTTCGTGAGCCAGATGCTGCCTCTCTCGCTTCAGATCGGCGATGACGGAAGGAAGTTCCTGAAGCCTCTTCTCTTCGGCGGCTATTTCTTTGGTCACTCGCTCCATCTCTTTAGCAAGTTCTGCTTGTCGGCGTTTGAGGCGATCTATCGTGCCGACGATTCCAGGGCAAGAATCTTCCAGAAAGTGAATCTGTTGATGCACCTCTTGAGCTTGACGCTTGTACAGATCTTCTTCTTCACGAGTCTTGTCAGTTTGGCGCGATCGGCCATGTGACGCAGAGCCCTGAAGACCGGAATCCGCATTGACTCAATATAAGCGGCCGGCGCCAAGGCTTCTTCCGCCTCTTCTGGTACTCGCCCGCTGACGTCACCAAAGAGCTGCCGAATCGGCGAAGCATCTTCTACCAATCGGCCGATGTCTTCTTGAAGAAGGGATCGTATGTTTTCGAGCTTGGCACGGACGTCATCAGGAACGGAGCTCAAAGTGACCTGACGGGAGGCGACTTCCTCGTCATCGGAGAGAGTGACCGCAAATGAGAAAAGGCTGTTATTTGGGGTGTCTTATTCCTAGAAAATAATAAATGAAAAAAGAAAAAAAAATAGGTCAGCCGATGGTGGTAACAAATCGGCCAATTAAGGGTGGGAGATCTTTTACCTCCTTAAAACGGATTTCTTCCAGCTGCGTTTGCGAGACCGTCACCCTCGACTCTGGGACTGGAGCCATTGGCTCATCGGAAGAAGAAGACTCAACAACAATCGGCGCTCTGCTCGGGCCAGCTTCTTGAAGGATGACCGATGGTTGATTAGGCGAGACGCTTAGCGCGCCGGTGACCTGTGTCAAATTTAATAAGAGCATCACCCAAATATTAGAAGAACGGGTTGAAGGATGGTATACCTTGACAGTAGGAAGCGCTGGCGTTTTATCGATCACTTGGACTACTGCCGATTGCTGGGGGTCCACAAGGGTAATCTGTGTAGTCTAATATAAAAGAAGTCAGTATAAAGATAGCGATTGGGAAGATCGGAAAACAAGTTTACCTGCACAGCTTCCACCAGTAATGATGCAGCGGCTGCTCCGACTTCCGTGGCAACTTGAATGTCTACTTCTTCAGCAGTCGGAAGGGGCGGCGCGGCCGAAGTTTCTGCCGATGTAATCATAGGAGGATCGGCCGATTCTATACGAGCGCGTACTCGGCAACTGGTCTTCTTGACAACCTTCTTCTGCGCCTGTTTCGCTCGACCGGCAATAACGTCCACGGAAGGGGCATGATAGCCGATAAGGGGGAAGGTGGTATATGGATAACGGTCCTCTATCGGCCGGCCACTCCGGCTGCGTTTTGGGGGAACGCGGTTTTCAGACTGAGTCAACAGCAAGAGTTAGTATATATGTTTAACAACATTAAGAGGAAATAAAAATCGGCTAGGGAAGAGAAGAATACCTCGGCATTCGGATCGATGTTGGCTAGATCCAGGAGGTTGTAGTATGTCGATGCAGAAATGCAAAACAGGTATTGTTTCCATTCAGCCCACCATAGTTTGAATGGTTGAACAGCGAAAGGGGCTACTACCCATTCATTCAGGTCTATGGTACTGGAGTCTGGGATCCGATCTCGCAGCCGATTATAGTCAAGACCTTTGGTGAGTTCATCTCTAAACTTTGCTCGGCGGGTGAAGTATGCCTGAATCGGCAATTGACCCATGCCGAATTGCCGTGCTGCAACGGAGGGGTTGTAGAACTCATAAGTAGGAGCATCCTTCCCCGAGAAGAAGTTAGCCGGTAAGATTCCCGGTTTAATTAATTCGTCTGTGAGGTCTTCATCGAATCGGCCAGTAGTCGAGTCAAAGCAAGAAGGGAGCTCAAAGATTGGGTCATCCCTCTGATAAGGGAACCAGCTGGTTGCGTCTTCACTAAAGCCATTATAAAAACACCTGAAGTATTCGACCACCTTGGTAGCAGAATACGAGCAACCAGAAAAGGCCGATGCCGCTTCGCCGAAAGATGTACATCGGCGTCGGACAGTGGGGTTCTCTGCCGATTCAATGTTGGGGAATGTCATGTGCTCCACTCGCTGCTGGGAAATCTTGCTCATGTACAGGTTAAGCCATAAGTTGATAAACCACCAGGGCCCACCAGGATTTCCAATCGGTTCCCCTTTGGATAATTTAATGCCGATTTGGTGAAGCATGTGATAGGCTGCCCCCAGTAGGTGCTTTCCAAGGGGAACAGAGGCCCCTGTCGATAATGCCTCGGCCAGAGCTTGAGTGTTGGCGGACGGACCAGCTGTTCTCCCACAGAAGAAATGTTTCTCTAGCCACATCATCAGGAAGGCCGTGTGTTCTCTGTTCTTGACTGATCCGGCCCTTTTGTTGCATCTAATGAACCCCTTCCATCCGCCGATTCCCCTTGTGTCCAGCCGAAGAGATGTCGTGGCCAAAAGGCGAAAAGGGGTGTCCGGGGAGGAAATGTCCAGGCCGGTCAGCAAGACTACATCGGCCAAGGTGGGGGTCATGGGTCCGTGTCCAAAAAGGAATGCATTGAGAGCATCAGACCAGAAGTAAGAGGCTGCCATCACTAATGGCTCGTTCCTTTCCATTTGGGACAAAGATAGATCGATGCATTGGCCGATTTTGCGCTCATCCCATTGGACCCTCTTAGAGGCGGCTATCCACTGGTACCATTCCCTCCAGTCGGGGGTTTCATTCGGCCATGACCTGAAGGTACCCGACCAATGATCTAGGTCCATAGTTGATTGCTTAAAAGGGATCCTATGGGTTTCCAAATTGATTAGGTCGGTTGGATCTGGGTTTCCCATGGGACCAAGGCAGATAAGACCGGGAGTTTCTGTGAGGCGAATGGTAATGTGATGCCTAACCGCCTAAAAAAGGAAAAAGGGGGTGCAGGAGTAAGAATAGATCTAAAGTAAATGCATTACTGTTAAGGAAAGTTTTGGTAATGACCTCCGGGATGAAGCTCATCGTAATCGGCGGGATCGCCGGTGGAGCTGCAGATGATGAAGCCGCCAGTGGGATTTCGGTTGAAGCCCCAACTTCCACTGACGGAGTTCCTTCTCCCGTCGATAGAGCCACCGCCGTTGCTGCTGGAACCTCCGCCGGAGGCGCCATCTCCGGAGCTTCGGGCGTTGGTGAAGTGCCTGAAGGTGCCGCCATTGGAGAAGTAGGGAGGAATGTGGATGGAAGGAGACACCGGAGAAAACTGGAGGACTAAGGAAGGCGCCGGAGGAAGAAGAAGACCTGTGCGCTAAAGAAGGAAGACGTGAGCTCGTACGGGAAGTACGGGACGTGCTGATATTTAAAGGTGGTCTGAGAAGGGGTAAAAGTGGAATTTTTACCGCGCCGACGTTTCGATTTTTTCGGGAGGAGTGGTTGTCGTGGGCGCCCGTTTCGAAAAAATTGCAATCATCAGGCTGGAGACCGCGAAACGGAAGGATATTTTCAATGCGTTCGTTTCGGAAGGGAAGTTGAAAAGAATTTCGAAGTAAAGACTATGTTTTACTCCGAAACTGGGGGGCATGTGTTGACGCCAGATTTTGACACGTGTGTAATCGGCGTCAGGGAAGGAAGAAATCAGAAGGAGCGGCGAGACACAGGGGTGGCGGTTGGGAATCGGCCGATTGGTGCTACAGTCATGGATCGGCCGATTGACCTTTGGACTTCCGCCTCGCCCGACCCCTGAGGCCTGGGATCGGATGCGCCCGACCCTCCGAGGGAGGATTTCCGCCTCGCCCAACCCCTGAGGCCTAGGATCGGATGCGCCCGACCCTCCGAGGGAGGATCTCCGCCTCACCCGACCTTAGGTCCCAGGGTCGAAGTAGTCAGAGCCCCCGACATGTGGGTCCTAATCGGCTATCCCTTGCCGATGAGGTGAATAGAAATCGGCAGATTAGGAGGCTGGAACAATTGGGCCGGTGTGGGCCTAAAGAGGATTATGAAGATGAAGAGGGAATCAGCCCATGAAGAGCGCGATAATCGACCTAGTACGAATCGTACTTGTAAATATTCGTTTTCTGTTTAAATTTAGGGGTAGAGTTCTAATCGGATAAGAAGTCGTTTGTAACAGGCTATAAATAGCCACCCTTGTAGATCTGTAATCATCATCAACTCAATACAACAAACTACTATTTCCTCATACTTACTTTCAAGCCGGCGACTTCGCCAATACTTTTCTCCTTTTTCACGAGTTCGTACGGGTTGGCGGGGCTGCATCAACTTGACCTCCGGCCGATCTTGTAAGTTCCGCTTATCGAGTAAATTCTAAGCTTTAACTTCGGGCGCATCGCTGTCGTTTCGTTTAGATTTATTCACCAATTATCGATATTTACTAGAATTCTAGGTTTTACCTGTCGTTCTGGTTTTATCACCAGTTATCCAGCTAGGAATCGGCAATTTCGGCTTTTCTTGTACTTCGTCATTTAATCTATTTATTTTTACGCATAGTCGATTAGATCTGTTCCTAGTGTTGCTACTGTAGCGTTGTTTAGGTTACTTCAGTGGTTTTCTTTATCAACGTTGCCTGGTAATCGGTCACATTGTAGCCGATTTTCTTATTACAGCAAATCGGCCGATTCGCTGATAAGCTTCCTCGAGATCGGAACCTTAGCCGATCGCAACCTCTGGGATTTGACACGTTTCTCTCCTTGCCAATCAACAGGTCAGATTGGCTGGCACGCCGCGCGAACCGCACCAGGGCGATCACCCGAACAGGAGCTAAGCAGATTCTCTCGGGTCGTATGTCCGACGCTGGAGATTCGATCAGCCGATTTCTAGCGCCAACAACCTCCAACAAACATTAGTCATCTAAAGGATCTCAGATGACTCTCATCAAAGCATGACGTCAGTTAGAAAATGAATTCCTATTGGAAGGGCCTAACTGCATGAATAAGGTACTCCCTCCATCCAAAATTACTATTTATTTTAGTTTTTCTAGATACATAGATTTTGCTATGCACCTAGTTCCAAATTAGTATTCGTTTTGACTTTTTTAGATACATAGATTTTGCTATGCACCTAGATATATGTTATGTTTAGATACGTAGCAAAAGTTATGTACCTAGAAAAGTCAAAATAAATAGTAATTTGGGATGGCGGGGGTATTTGATAATTGGTAGGACAGTGCTAGGGGCATCAATAGCATCCGGTAGACTACACCAATCTCATCTAGTATAAAGCAATGTACGGCCCCACTCTCTATGGCATTGACAGTAATAGAAACAGTAGCTTTCCCGCCCCAAGCTTACGTACTTGATCCTTTTCTTCATCAGATATGATGGTGATTGTTTGTAGGACACCTTTCAGGTTGCCAAGCAACACAGCTCCCCGCTGGTGTACATGGTGTCAAATAAACATCAAAAGCAGGAACCTATTCACCATTGGTTTCAAGTAAGACCCTCTTGGATGATGGCTGGTGGGAGGTGGGCGGAGCTACATAAAAATAGAGGGGGTGCGTCACTTCATAGCATATGTAGAATATTCGTGCTAACATGGTGAAAATTAAAAAATGATAAGTGATTGTGGATTTTTCTGGGGTGCGGTCGCACCTAGTGCCAACAATGTAACTCCATCCCTACACCAGGTGGATGGATCTTGAGGACAAGATGATGTTCCTCGGCCAGTTGAAGTCTGAAGTTCTTCTTCCAAATGATACAATGGGGTAGTCACTAGTCAAGTACAAAGGTACATCATGAAATAAACTTTTCCCTCTTCAGAAATTGTACCTCTGAATCAAGACTGAACTAATTGACCATGCTGCGAGAAATGTAGATGCAACACATGCTTTGGAACAAATATTATAATCAAATAGTTCTTCCACATGACCGCTTAATTCGTTTTCCATGGAGCTTCACTCTTTGTACGAGGTGATCATTCATCAGAAAGATATACTGCAAAATAAATGACACAGAAATATCAAATATTCCCTCCGTTCTTATATATATGATATTTAGGATAAGTTAATTAGTTAAAAAATGAACTAGCTAGCTTGTCCTAAATGTCATATATTTGAGAGCGGAAGTAGTAAATAAATGGTTCTGCAGCAATTCCTGTTAAAAAGATGGAAGTTAGATATTCTGATCTTGCAATGAGCAATGCAGGAGACATCAACCCATCAATGTTTTGTTTATTTTATCAATAACTTTCAGTGACAAAATTGTTCGTACATAAAAAGCTAAAAGCAGATGCGATTCAAAGATTCAAATATAACTATATAAGTGTGACTAGACCTTTTTTTTTGGTTTTGTTTACACAATGTTCTTTATGTTAGGAAATTGTAGTAGACTGGGAATGCAGTGCAGTTCATTCAGTCTTAATCTTATTGGGGTTCTTATGTGCTGAATGACATACTTCCGATTCGAACAGAATAAATGGAATATGAGCCAATGTTCAAGTAAATCTAGACTTTTGTCTATCAGAGTTGACAAATTCGTTACAGAGTTGACAAAAGAGCAGTCAGTGAAAGATAAGTAGGAGATGGTAGATAGCATGGCGGGACATATACCTTTACTTGAATGTGAGCCAGCATCTTCTTGTTCTTCTCTATTTTACACCACTTTGCCAATTCAGGGCAGTGGTAAATAGTTAGTACTTTAAGTTTGGTAAGCTTCTGTATGCTCTGTGGCAAAGAGTTGATACCCCTACAATACCGGATCTCAAGTTTCTTGAGAGCAGTAAGGTCACCCAACCATTCTGGCAGCACTTTTATTCTTGGACAATCTATGAAAGATAGCTCCTGGAGGGATGTCAGATGTCGCATGCTCCCTTGCAAATCAGACAGCTCTTTACACCCTGTGATGTCCATTTTCCGGATAGAGCTGAGGTCACCCAACCATTTCGGAAGTTCTGGCTGAGTATTATCTTCTAGCCACAATGATTTGATAAATGAGAGGTCTCCAATTATGTCTAATGAGTTGCATGACAGATCGGTACAACTTATTATCCTTAACTCAGTGATGGCACGGAGGTGGTGAAACAACATCCACTGAACCAAAGGCACCTTGCTTGATTTCACTGTCACCATCACGTTTGTTAGTGAAACAGAGGACACACTGGATGCTCCCCACTCTCCCCACGATGATAATACATTATCGCTGCTCTCTATTTCCAATCTTTTAGCTCTAGGTGGGCATGGTTTCAGTCTTAAATTTGGGCAATCACGTATTAACAATTCCACAAGGTTTGGGAACATGAATTTCTTCACACTACCCATGTCATAGGAGTACATTGTCTCCCACAACTTGAGGTTTCCCATACGGCATAAGCAAAATTTCCTCAATTCAGGGAAGGCTCTTGCACCGCCACAAAAATCCCCATCAATTGTCGTAATGCTATCCATTACACCTATAACTAGCTCTTGCAAGTTTGTTAATTGGCCAAGTGGTGGTAAGCTGTTGCATTTGCGTATATCCCACAATTCAATCTTGCTAAGACTTGGGAGATAAAGCGTAATGTCCATAACCCAGGCAGGAAACCTCACACTGTTGTAACCTGTCATATTAAATTCCCTCAAACTACTTGGTGGCACAAGCTTTCCCAGTACTTCCACATCCTCCACAGAACGCCCAGCATCTCTAGTCCACTGTAGTTTCAAATCGTTGATAACTTGTCTTTTCATCAGATTAGTTATGTACAAATCATTAGAATTTGTGTACCACCGTGACATGATGTTGAACAGGAATTGGCTTAGCATATTGGAGCTGCATGTCGGATCAGTGCAACATGTGATGTGTAAAGTACTCAGGGAAGGGAGGTCGTGAAAGAACTTCCACTGATCCAAAGGCGCTTTGTCAGATCTGACTGTTACACTCACATCCATAGGTGCAACAGAGGAGGTAGCACGAGTTTCTCCCCATAATGATAATACATTATTGCTGTTCTCTATCTCCCATTTCTTTGCTCTAGGAAGGCATGGTTCCATTCTCAACTTTGGGCAATCATTTATTGACAGCTCCTTAAGGTTAGGGAACATGAATTCTTTCTCAACATCCTTGCCATTGGAGTACATCGTCTTCCATGCTTCCAGATTTTCCATGTGGTATAGACAAAATCTCTTCAGCTGAGGGAAGGCCCTTGCACCACCACAAAAATCCTCTTCGATGATCGTAATGCTGTCCATTTCTCCAATAATTAGCTCTCTAAGGTTTTGTAATTGACCTAATGCAGGCAAGCTGTTGCATTTACATATATGCCACAGTTCAATCTTGCTAAGTTCCGGTAGATAAAGCTTTATGTTCATAAGCCAGGGCGGAAAGCTCACATTATTGTAGCCTGTCATATTAAATTCCCTCAAGGTGCTTGGTGGCACAAGACTTGCCATCACTTCCATATCCTCAACAGACCTGCAAGCATCACTGGTCCATTGAAGTTTCAAATCATTAATCCCTTGTTTTTCTATCAGCTTTATACTCTGGACCTCTTCTGCAGACTTTACATTATCAAGGCAAGTTATGTGCAACTCATTAGGATTTGCGTACTGTAGAAGACCGATGTTGCTGCTAGATTCACCTTCATCAGCTTGGACCACGAAATGTGGCAACAAGTCAAAAATCTTTGATCGGGACAGTGCAGATTTTTCCAGTTTGCGGCACCCGGTGACATTCAAGATCTTCACATTATCCATTCTAACCAAACATTCTGGAAGCCTCACTAGATGTGAACAGCAAGAGAGGTCCAGTGTATGCAGATTCCTGAGGTTGCCAATACTCTCAGGAACACTTACTATACTATCATTATTAGACAAGTCCAGATGCTGCAGATTAGAAAGGGTACATATACGGTCAATGAAACTGAATAGTTCATCTGAGCTCGAATTCCAGAAGATGGATCGTGTGGTATGTGATAGACCTAAATAACGGAGTCCAATTAGATTACCAATGACCTCTGGCAGCCCCTCAAGAAATTGACCCAATACATAACCTATTTGCATTGATAAATTCAAGTATTGGATGTTGGTTAGGCCACCCAAAGCTTTTGATAGACCTCTAAGCTGACTGTTGTTTGATAAATCCAGATATTCCAACCTTTTGAGATTCACAAATGATTTTGGGAGGTTATCTATAAATTCACAATTCGAGATGTCAAGATGCATCAAACATCTCAAGTCACCAATTGACTCAGGCAATGCTAACATCCTGGACCAACTTAGGTTGAGGTAAATTAGTTTCGAGAGCTTGGTGATACAATACGGGATTGTTTGACTTTGAATCTTGGGGGCATTGAGATACCTCAATTTCACCAATTCACTGATGCAAGCTGGCAACTTGTATATGTGGCACTTGCTTAAATCCAAGACTTGTAGGGATGTTGCAGATGAAAATGCATCACCGTGTAGTTTAATTTGGCTACTGTCAAGATAAGTAGGACATGGCAGATAGCATGGCGGGACATATACCTTTACTTTTATGTGAGCCAGCATGTTCTTGTTCTTCTCTAAATTACACCACTCTACCAATTCAAGGCAGTGGTAAATAGCTAGTCCTTTAAGCTTGGTAAGCTTCTGTATGCTCTGTGGCAAAGAGTTGATACCCCTACAATACCGGATCTGAAGTTTCTTCAGAGCAGTAAGATCACCCAACCATTCTGGCAGCACTTTTATTCTTGGACAATCTATCAAAGAAAGCTCCTGGAGGGATGTCAGATATCGCATGCTCCCAGGCAAATCAGACAGCTCTTTACACCTTGTGATGTCCATTTTCCGGATAGAGCTGAGGCCACCCAACCATTTCGGATGTT
This sequence comes from Setaria italica, assembly GCF_000263155.2. Classification (NCBI taxonomy): domain Eukaryota; kingdom Viridiplantae; phylum Streptophyta; class Magnoliopsida; order Poales; family Poaceae; genus Setaria; species Setaria italica. Next base: position 2,309,875 of record NC_028453.1, on the reverse strand, counting down.
CTGGCTGAGTATTATCTTCTAGCAACAATGATTTGATAAACGAGAGGTCTCCAATTATGTCTAATGAGTTGCATGACAGATTCTCTCCCCATGATGATAATACATTATCGCTGCTCTCAATTTCCCATCTCTTAGCTCTAGGTGGGCATGGTTTCAATCTTAAATTTGGGCAATCACGTATTAACAATTCCACAAGGTTTGGGAACATGAATTTCTTCACACTACCCATGTCATAGGAGTACATTGTCTCCCACAACTTGAGGTTTCCCATACGGCATAAGCAAAATTTCCTCAATTCAGGGAAGGCTCTTTCACCGCCACAGAAATCCCCATCAATTGTCGTAATGCTATCCATTACACCTATAACTAGCTCTTGCAAGTTTGTTAATTGGCCAAGTGGTGGTAAGCTGTTGCATTTGCGTATATCCCACAATTCAATCTTGCTAAGACTTGGGAGATAAAGCGTAATGTCCATAACCCAGGCAGGAAACCTCATACTGCTGTAACCTGTCATATTAAATTCCCTCAAACTACTTGGTGGTACAAGCTTTCCCAGTACTTCCACATCCTCCACAGAACCACCAGCATTTCTAGTCCACTGTAGTTTCAAATCGTTAATAACTTGTCTTTTCATCAGCTTAGTTATGTACAAATCATTAGAATTTGTGAACCACCGTGACATGATGTTGAACAGGAATTGGCTTAGCATATTGGAGCTGCATGTCCGATCAGTGCAACATTTGATGTGTAAAGTACTCAGGGAAGGGAGGTCGTGAAAGAACTTCCACTGATCCAAAGGCGCTTTGTCAGATCTGACTGTTACACTCACATCCATAGGTGCAACAGAGGAGGTAGCACGAGTTTCTCCCCATAATGATAATACATTATTGCTGTTCTCTATCTCCCATTTCTTTGCTCTAGGAAGGCATGGTTCCATTCTCAACTTTGGGCAATCATTTATTGACAGCTCCTTAAGGTTAGGGAACATGAATTCTTTCTCAACATCCTTGCCATTGGAGTACATCGTCTTCCATGCTTCCAGATTTTCCATGTGGTATAGACAAAATCTCTTCAGCTGAGGGAAGGCCCTTGCACCACCACAAAAATCCTCTTCGATGATCGTAATGCTGTCCATTTCTCCAATAATTAGCTCTCTAAGGTTTTGTAATTGACCTAATGCAGGCAAGCTGTTGCATTTACATATATGCCACAGTTCAATCTTGCTAAGTTCCGGTAGATAAAGCTTTATGTTCATAAGCCAGGGCGGAAAGCTCACACTATTGTAGCCTGTCATATTAAATTCCCTCAAGGTGCTTGGTGGCACAAGACTTGCCATCACTTCCATATCCTCAACAGACCTGCAAGCATCACTGGTCCATTGAAGTTTCAAATCATTAATCCCCTGTTTTTCTATCAGCTTTATACTCTGGACCTCTTCTGCAGACTTTACATTATCAAGGCAAGTTATGTGCAACTCATTAGGATTTGCGTACTGTAGAAGACCGATGTTGCTGCTAGATTCACCTTCATCAGCTTGGACCACGAAATGCGGCAACAAGTCAAAAATCTTTGATCGGGACAGTGCAGATTTTTCCAGTTTGCGGCACCCGGTGACATTCAAGATCTTCACATTATCCATTCTAACCAAACATTCTGGAAGCCTAACTAGATGTGAACAGCAAGAGAGGTCCAGTGTATGCAGATTCCTGAGGTTGCCAATACTCTCAGGAACACTTACTATACTATCATTATTAGACAAGTCCAGATGCTGCAGATTAGAAAGGGTACATATGCGGTCAATGAAACTGAATAGTTCATCTGAGCTCGGATTCCAGAAGATGGATCGTGTGGTATGTGATAGACCTAAATAACGGAGTCCAATTAGATTACCAATGACCTCTGGCAGCCCCTCAAGAAATTGATCCCATACATAACCTTTTCTCATTGATAAATTCAAGTATTGGATGTTGGTGAGGCCACCCAAAGCTTTCGATACACCTCTAAGCTTATTGTTGTTTGATAAATCCAGATATTCCAACCTTTTGAGATTCACAAATGATTTTGGGAGGTTATCTATAAAGTCACAATTTGAGATGTCAAGATACATCAGACATCTCAAGTCACCAATTGACTCAGGTAACGCTAACATCCTGGACTTACTCAGGTTGAGGTAAATTAGTTTCGAGAGCTTGGTGATACAATACGGGATCGTTTGACTTTGAATCTTGGGGGCATTGAGATACCTCAATTTCACCAATTCACTTATGCAAGCTGGCAACTGGTATATGCAGCACTCGCTTAAATCCAGGACTTGTAGGGATGTTGCAGATGAAAATGCATCGCCGTGTAGCTCAATTTGGCTACAGTCAAGAAAACGCAGGGCCCTAATCTTATTAGTAAAACATGTTGACGATTTCAGAGGCTTACTACAATCAGTTAGCAATACATATCGACCAGTGCTTTCCACAGTAATGCCTTGTTTGCTACCATCCAGAATTTCATCGGCCATGTCTAATCTTGCCATGTCATGCACCAGGTCATGCATGGTGAACACTGTGACTCCTTTGTATAATGTAAAGCCATTGTTATAGGCTCGAAGGGTCTGCAACAGAAATATATAGTACATATAGTGTCATGATGTAATGCCCTTAAAATTTAATAAAACTTCCTTTATCGAAAAAAGCATACTAGCGTCAGGTTCTCTGTTCAAGTGGATGCACAAATATCAATTACTTTACATTTTGATTGGTTGTTATCTTTTTGTTTGTTTATCTATAGCTTTGAGTTTGGTGTCAATAGTGAGTAATATGTGATAGGTTCAGTTTACACTCATAGTGTTTGATAAGGTTATGCTTATCTTGAAGATCTTTCATTGTACATGCGCACCCCTATTAAACACCTTTCAAACAAATTTTGAACAAATAATACCATAACTTGGTAAACTATGTCACAAATGATTCAAATCTTATGACAATTACTTCATATTTGAATAAGTTGTTGTTTGTTTGTTTTATGTACTAGCAGTTGTTTGATTACTTTTTTAACTTTTGAAATTATACCTGCCAATGATGAGTATTCCTTGTGGTCCAGGCTATCCATAACCAAAGATGGACTTTGTCTAGAATGATGGCATTAACAATGTGTTAATTACTTGACTTTATATTGCTTGATATTTGTTTGTTTATTTTAGTTGCCAATGATGTTTAGTAACAATCATGTGTAGTAACTTGAGTTCATTTTTTGTTAGGAAACTGTATTGGTGCCATCCCATAGTTAGCACTGGTAGGGATACGTTAATACGGTAATACCCCTATTGCCCTATCACTTGGGTCACTAGGGATATGGTAAAATATGTGCAAGGTCATCATTAACATCGGTAGGGATACTAAAATATTTGCTCCGGCACTCCACTCCAACTCGGGTACCAATAATCTATTATTCATGCTAGCTTTGTACGCCAGTATGGATACCTGTGTCGCCTCCATTGTGCCAGTTCCATAATTAGCACATATGAGGTACTCTGCAGCTCCGTAATCTTATAAGATAGTATTTATTCAAAAAAGTGGCTCATTGCCACCCCTTATTCTTTGATCACTCTAAAAAACTACATGTAAGCTGTGCATTTATGTGCTTGTTATGATTCAAGGTACTGTCTATGTTCTCAGCATGACTGTCAATATATAAATATGCATGATATACATTTCTTTTCAATTTTCTGAAGTTAATAATAAGAAAAGTTCAAAAACAACTCACAGTGGGTAACACAGAATGTTGAAGGAATGATAATCCCAGGAGCTGCACAATATACTTCTCACATAGCTGTGTAGGAGAGAGTATTTTTTTGGGCTTGATGAAACCCAAAGAAATCCATTGGTGAATCAGATCATCTTTAACTATCTTATGGCCTTTTGGAAATACTGCACAATAGGTAAAGCATGATGTCAAGCATGGACCCATACTGCTATAACTTAGCTTCAATGATGCAAGAACATGATTTGGTGAAGAGCCATCCTTTGAAATATATTCATTCCAGATATCATTTTCTTTCACTTTTTCCCATTCATCAGATTTCATGGACTGCAACATGTATCCAAGAGATTGTGCTGCTAAAGCCACACCTCCACACTTCAGGGCAATCTCTCTTCCTATGCCCATCAACTCTTCCCTGTCATCTCTAGTTTCAAAGTGACTTCTTTGTTTTATTATATCCCAGCACATGTCATTTGTCAAAGGTCGTATCTTGTACGGTTTAAGAGTAACACAAATGTTCTTCGCAATGTGTTCACTGCGTGTGGTTACCAAAACAATTATATTATTCTTATCACCAAGACTTAGCATTGCCTTCAAATCCTTCATTTGAAATGGATTGTCCTCCCACAGGTCATCTAAAACTATCAGAATCTTCTTGTTAGAAAGTATTTTCGTGAGGATGTTATCCATCTCATGCTTTTCATTAGTTTTGCTCTCCTTTACAGATAGCTGTGAAATCACGGAGTTACCGATTTTATTTAAGTCAAATCTTGGGGATACATAAACCCATGCCCGAGAGAAATATTTGAACATTGTATCCTCGTAAATCAATTTGGCAAAGGTTGTCTTGCCAATGCCTCCAATACCATATATTGGAAGGACGATGATCTTTTCCTTCGTGCACAGAGCAGCTATTATTTTCTCTTTCTCTTCTGTCCTCCCTACAATTTGTCCTTCACCTGCATCTAATGTTTTTTTCCGTGTATCAACAAATTCCTGGTCATTGCACCTCGAGCTAGTCATCATCGAGTTGAAATGCTGGTATTGATTTGTGATATCCGGTTGTTCTGTTCTCATCTTCGTCACCGTATCAAGCATTGTCATGCTAGGAACAGTTCCGTGACATCCTTTATGGGGAAGCTGCAAGATTTAAATTTATTTGTCAACACATCGGAAAAATCTGCTCTGTATGATCCATAAAGTTTATACTGACAAATTCCATGAAAATATCCTAATGAAAAAACTACTATATATTACTGAAAATTGTTTTCATGATGGATCCAATACTATCAGTATTATGTCATCACTCCCAGTAATCATTTATATATTGGAGATCAAAGCTAACAATGTTTCACCAACACAATCATAACACAATTTATATTTTCATTAGAGAATTGTTTCAAAAGCACATACAAAGTTGGCTCTGTTTCGTTAGACCATGACCAAATGTATCAGATAGTTATATATGAAAGAAACTACACATGAAACTTTTAAATACGAATCACTAGTTGTTTTTTCATGAGCCTATCAAGTTTCAGTGTTGAAACATGACGATATGGCATTCAATTGAAGGTAAAACAAAATCTATAAAATACAGTTTTCCTTTCACCTTACAAAGTAATATCTCCCACGTCATTAGATCATGTTTAGTGGATATAAAACTGCGAATTGTTATTACATTCTTGAATCCAAGAGGGATCTTTATTGTCGTATAAAAAACCCCTAATATACTAAAATATTGTTGCAAAATGAAGGGAGAACAGGATTGCACATGTAGTCAAGTAATTTACTGACGTAACATTTCATTGCACAATGTTACACAGGAAATTTTCACACAAAATTATATAATTATATTAATCACCTTGACAGTGTCTGTTTCAATCTTATTCAGCATATCGATGATCATCATTATGTCAGGCCTTTTCTGGCTATCTTTCTCCAAACATTTTAATGCTATCTGGGTGCATCTCTGTACTTGGTGGCAATATCCTTCTAGCAAGGAATCACTCCAAGTTTCCTGCAACATGTTCCTCCAGTTATTTTGTACCTGAGAAATTGAACTACTGTCAAACGGGGATGTTATATTATTCAAATGTAAATTTTGCACAGTATTGGGATAATTTTTTATATTGTTAAGAAGAAATATGTGTTCTCACTTGATCAATAAACTCATCATAAGACATGTTTTGACTTTTGGAGTAGCCCTCAGGTCCTGATACTATCTTTATCATTAGGACACCCAGACTGAATATGTCAAACTTTTTTGAGATTTCACCTCGCTCAATGTATTCTGGTGGCTGGTATCCACTGCATTGCACCACACTCAACAATGTTGTAATACATGTGTGCATTTTGTGATTAGAAAAAAAATGGATATGTTCCCATGATCGGCATTCAACTTACCATGTTCCTAGAGGACTTTGTGATGTCCGTGTCAGTTCTTTACCAAAGATTTTGGACAGACCAAAATCTGCAATCTTTGGCACCATGTCCTTATCTAGCAGTATGTTGTCAGGCTTTAGGTCCAAGTGGTAAAGAGGTTTTTCCAGTTCCTCGTGGATATATTTTAGGCCCTCACATATCCCCTTAATAATTTTGTAACGTGTGTGCCAGTCAAGTCCACAGTGCTCATCTGCAGTAGTATACAAACGGATTATTAACCTAATGTAAATATACAGGACAATTTTATTCCATGACATAGCGAACATGGAGAAGTAGCATACCAGAAATATGCTTTTGAAGGCTCCCATTGTGCAAGTACTCGAAGCAGAGTGCTCTGTATGTTTTTTCAGCAAGCACTATTCTTCCATTGTGTTCTATAGATATTTGCTCTATTTCATAGCAATAACCAAGAATCTGCACAATGTTATTATGTTTCAGCTTCATGAGGTTATAAAATTCATTTTGGAACTGCTTATCATCAAGATCTGGATTGACATCACGAAGCTTCTTGACAGCAACTTCCTCTCCATTTTTAGTCAGTCCCTGTCAAAGACATGTTATCAGTACTCAAGCAAGTTTGACTTTTTTCTCACAGGAAATGGATTGACAGGCAGAAAGACTAAATGCAACAGAGACAGTCACCGTCAAAAATGGATTGACAGGCAGAAAAACGAAGTGCTGGCTCTGCTACATTTAGTGATCACCCGTTAGTAACAAACTAACTGTGGCAAAGGTCGTTACCCACTCGCAATGACATGCGCTGCAGGGATATTATCGCTGCAGATGTTACTAGCAATTGACTCGCCAAAAAGACCTGGGGCTTGTTTAGTTCACCCAAAATCCCAACTTTAGTACTATGCAAAAATAAGATTTCCATCACATCAAACTTGCGGTACATGTATGGAGTACTAAATGTAGACGAAATTAAAAAACTAATTGCACAGTTTTGTTGTACTTTACGAGACGAATCTTTTGAGCCTAATTAGTCAATATTTGGACAATAATTCACAAATACAAACGAAACGCTACAGTGTTGCTACAGTAATTTTGGCACCCCAAAGTTGGGCAACTAAACAAGACCTTGGTTGTGCCATTTGGGTAATCAAAATGATGTTTCATATAAAAGATGTGCGAACGAAAACCAAGCGTTTTCCCAATCTTACCCTGTACACCACTCCATATGCTCCTTCACCAAGTTTCTGTTTCTCGGAGAAACCATTTGTTACATCTTTCAATACTTGAAACGTTACATCCTCGAGCTCCATAGTTGTATTTTGTAGATCGCCGCTACCTTTGTAGTTTCTTTTGATGCAAAGAACCCTTGCGTGTGAGAAAATTAAAGCAATAGATGATATGTTCAAGAGATAAGAACAGAGTTGTACCTATACTTATTTACCAGGTGCTTGCTCTACTCTAGATCTCCTTGTCCTCATGCCACAAGGAGGAGTAGCGGGGATGTAGCAGGATGGTGACGATTTGATCTGAGTTAGAAGCAACGCGAGGATGACGACGAAATATGCCCCAGATCGAGTAAGGCAAACACATACAGACCACATATGACCAAGTGACCGACCCAGGTCGTGCTCGATCGATGGGGACGACGACCGCGTGGAATGGAAATATGGATATTGGAGATCAGTGGAGCTTACCCTTGGGCGTCTCCAATGGTTGCGGCATCAACCAGCTCTCACGGACGATGGCCGCCGGTTGCCATAGCCGGCCGCCCCCCACCATCCACAAGCAGTTGATGGAGTCGATGGAGGCCCGCTGCTGCTTGAGTCGACGAAGGTCAAGCTCTCGTAAGCCAAAATAAAATGTTGGAAATCGCGCGGATAATAGATTAGACGCAGTCACGCAGGCCTAGTTGCTACTGCCAAACGCATGATAATTGAGAGCTGAAAACAGTACCACTACTGCCAAACGCACTTCAGTAACGACAAGCCCACGTGATGGATAAAGGGCAAAAAAAGGTAGGACCTACATCGATTTGTGGGGCCCAGCAGCGGATACGATGAAGATGACCATTATACTTTTGCGAATTAGCTCATTGCAAGATCAAGCCTGTAATAACACTAGTAGAAAAACAAAATTCTATCCTTCACAAAAATCTCGATTATTTTTTATCCATCTAAATTTTGTAGTCGATGAAGACATCTTTAATCACAGTTGGTGTTATAAACTTGGACTAAAGCCTCCGAGGATTTTAGTCCGGTTTCACTACTAGAAAAAATGATCTCTCATCCTGAGACTTAGTACTAGTCACTTTTAGGCACGGTACTAATGTTAGCATTAGTACCGGGATTAACGGATAGTCCCTACAGCAGCGCTCATGAGCTCCGGTTGTGGGCACCAACTAATACTAAATGGTGCACATTAGTACCAGTTAGTGGCCCCAACCGGTACTAATGCGCCATACCCCCGGTACTAATTTCTTTCCTATAAATACCCTTCTTTTCCTCCAGCCCAAGCCATCTCCTCCAACTCGAGCTTCACCCTATCCATGGTGAAATAGGGGGAGGTGCTGCAGGATTTGTGACCATTTCTTGGGGATTTCACTCATTCAAGTGTTCTAAAGGTTAGAAATTTCATTCTCCCTTGATACATGGTTAGTATACTAAGTTTTATACTTTAGAACTAGAGTAATTTGTGATTTTTAGAATAAGGTACAATGCAAAAAAAATTCATTTATATGAATGTGTTATTTAGAGCTCATATTTATGATTTTTAGAATAAGCTACAATTTTTTGGATGCCATGTTTCGTACTAGTCAAAGAAATTGATATGAGGTTAGAGGAATAATTTCATAGTTTAGTACTTTTCAAATATGAGGTAAATAAATTATAGCAAATGTGAGCGGGATAAAATGTCGTACATAGAGGTAATAAGATGAAATAGAGGTACGTAATTAGTCATTTTTAGAATAACCTACAATGGAGAAAATTTCATTTATATGTTATGTTTGAGCTAAGTAAATTATGTGAAAAATATAGAATTTGTTCGTAGTTTAGTCATTTGCAAATATGAGCTAAATAAATTATGTACATAGAGATAGCTTCTGCTGCTGGAGGTAGTGGCGATGGTGGGGCGATTATCGTTCCTCTCGCGGCAAGAGGAAAACCATAGCTCTCATGTTAAGTTGAAGAAAATAAGCACGTTGAAGAAAGCAATGCTTTGCTATTTGTGGAGATGTCATGAAGATGCTGTTGCGGCGGGTTAGGAACCTCCTTTTGGTGGTCTTTATGCTCCACCGCCAGTCCCGGGTGTTTCAGGTCCACTTAGTACTACCGTTGTAGGAGGTACAAATAAAACATAGGATGAGGCTGGGTCAGCAAAACTTTCGTCTTTGCCGCCCAAGGATGCTTAAAGTCCTTCTAGGTAGCACTCAGTTGATGGTTTATCATAGTGTATCATGTTGTTTGGATCTGAAATATTAATTTGTGTATTTCTATCTAAAGTTTCGGCAACATTTGAGTTTAATGGTATTTGTATTGGTTATTTCAGCAATTACGTTATCAAATTCTAGAAAATAATGTTTCGCTAATTCAAGAATTTTTCTATATTCTCTAGCTAATTCAACATTTTTACTACAATTTAAAAGTAATTCATATACTGCAGAAATAGACAAATAATTAAACACAGCTCGAGTTTCACCCTATTCATGGCGCCATAGGGGGTGCTGCCGGATTTATGACCATTTCTTAAGGATTTCACTCATTCAAGTATTCTAAAGGTTAGAAACTCCATCCTCCCTCGATACATGGATAGTATACTAAGTTTTATACTTTAGAGTTAGAGTAATTTGTGATTTTTAGAATAAGGTACAATGGAGAAACTTTTCATTTATATGAACGTGTTATTTAGAGCTCATATTTAATTTTTTAATATATGCGCCATTTTGTATAGGAAATTGCAGAAAATCATGTTAACTTAGAAAAAAATCTTGAAGAATTTATATAAAATCATGTTAATTCTTAGAAATGTATAAAAATAAGTGAAAATTAGATCATGTGAATTTAGCAATTACGTTATCAAATTGTAAGAAATAATGTTCATTTCTCGCTAATTCAAGAATTTTTCTATATTTTCTAACTATTTCATTTATATGAATGTGTTATTAGAGCTTATTTTTGTTTTTTTAAATATATGCACCATTTTGTATTGGAAATTGTAGAAAATCATGTTAACTTAGAAAAAAATCTTGAAGTAGCTAGAATTTATATAAAATCATGTTATTTCTATCTAAACTTTTAGCAACATTTCAATTTAATGCTATTTGTTTCATGTTTTTTATGTTTCATTTATAATTGTATGGATGATCAGAATATCTTTAGTTCGGTAGTATTTTGTAGATGGATCGGCAATAGATGTACAATGCAGACAAAAGTTCCATGGAGTACATTAATGGCTTGCGTAGTTTTCTCGATTAGGAAAAATTCAACAAACCGCCATCAGGTTTCATTTGTTGTCCATACAGAAATTGCAAAATTCAGAAGGATTACTCATCCAGAAAGACTATTCATGCCCACATATACAATTTTGGATTCATGCCTAACTATTTTGTTTAGACCAAGTATGGGGAAAGAGGAGTTATGATGGATGATGATGATGAAGAAGAATATGACAACATTCTTGACTAGATTCAAGGAAGTGCCTTTGCAAATGCTCCAATGGGCGATGCTGAAGAAGAGATGGGCGAGGCAGAAGATCTTATCGATAATCTAGGTCAGGTGTTGCGAGATGCAAAGGAAGACTGCGAGAATTGGAAGGAGTCAAAACTGTTCGAGCATATGTTAGATGATCATAAGAAATTGTTGTTCCCAGATTGCAAATAGGGGCACAAAAAGTTGGGTACCACACTGGAAATTCTGCAATGGAAGGCAAAAAATGGAGTTTCTAACAAGGGTTTTGATGAGTTAATGAAAATCATAAAGAACATGCTTCCCGAGGCGAATGAACTGCCATCCTCAACATACAAAGCTAAAAAGGTTGTTTGCCCTCTGGGTTTGGAGGAACAAAAGATACATGCATGTCCTAATGATCGTATCCTCTATCGCAGTGAGGAATACGAGAAATTGGAGGCTTGTCCTGTATGCAAAATGTTGCGTTATAAGATCAGGTGAGATGACCCCGGTGATGTTGAGGGGGAGGCCATCAAGAAGAAAGTTCCTGTGAAGGTAATGTGGTATTTCCCTGTAGTACCACGATTGAAGCATTTGTTCAGAAACAAGGCACATGCAAAGTTGATGCTTGGCACAAAGAAGAACGTAAGCAGGATGAAATGATCAGACACCCCACTGATGGGTCCCAGTGGAGAACAGCTGATAGAGAATTTCCCAAGTTTAAAAAGGATGCAAGGAATATATGGTTTGGTTTAAGTACAGATGGATTCAATTCATTCAGAGAGTTCAGTACTGGTCATAGCACTTGGCGTGTGACCTTATGTATGTTCAACCTTCCTTCATGGATGCGCATGAAGCGAAAGTTCATTATGATGCTGATTATTATCCAAGGTCCAAAACAACCTGGCAACGACATTGATATTTACCTAATACTGTTGGTTGATGAACTTCTACTGTTATGGAAGAAAGAAGGTGTACGTGTGTGGGATGAGGACAAAAAGGAGACTTTTAATCTACGAGCATTGTTGTTCGTAACCATCAATGATTGGTCGGCGCTTGGTAATCTGTCTGAACAGTTAAACAAGGGATTCCGAGCCTGCACGCACTGTTTAGATGATACTTGCAGCATGTATTTGAAACATTGTAAAAAGGTCGTGTATACGGGCCATCGTCAATTTCTTCCTTCTAAGCACCTATTAAGAAAGAAAGGGAAGCATTTTGAAGGGGAGGAAAAAAATGTACTAAGCCCGTTCACCGTAATGGTAAACGTGTATTTTCTATGATAAAGGATGTGAGGGTAGTATTTGGCAAGGGCTCTGGTAGCCAACATGTTCCGAATGACGAAGATGGACATGCACCTATGTGGAAGAAGTCTATATTTTGGGAGCTACCTTATTGGTAGGTCTTTTAGGTTCATAATGCAATTGATGTGATGCACCTGATGAAAAATCTTTGCGTGAACGTGCTTGATAGCACCTACTCTTCAAGTTCGGCCATATCACCACCCTGCAACGCTCCACACTTCCATTCTGTAGGTCTTCGATTGCTTGTAGAATGTCTTTGTGCTGATCATGAATGAGATAAACCCCCTCCACGTCCTTCACAATCATGTTCTTCACCCTCTCCAAGAACCAATACCAGCTATCTCCAGACTCCTTCTCCACAAATGCGATCGCAAGTAGCAACACCTAAATGTTGCTGTCGGACCCAATAACTGACAATATTGTTCCTTTATACCTTCCAGTCAGAAATGTGCCATCAATGCAAATGACTAGTCGACATCGCTGGAAAGCCTCAATGCAAAGACCCAAGGCCAGGAATGATTGCTGCAGGACCTGTTTGCCTAGAAATTGAGCACATGGATAGGCTTTCACGTCGTAGAAGCTTCCTGCGTTCCTCTATCATATGGTGTGCAACAGGATAGGGAGGTTGTCATAGGATGCTTCTAACGTACCCCACTTCATCTCCAGCACCTTCTGCTTCGCTCAGTAAGCTTTACTATAGCTAATCTTGTACTTGAACTTCTCCTCTATGGCACAAACAATCGACTTAGGCTCGAAGCTGGGATTCTCCACTATCTGAGGATACATGTATTGAACAACAAAATCAGCAGTGAGGTTGCGATGTGTTCCTTCCAATTCATCCAGCAAAGCATTGGTGCTCAACTACTCTAGTCACCTCCCAGTAATCTTTCCACTTCCCCTTGTATGTGTGCACCCTAAACGGGCAATCATTTCTCACACAGTGGACATCATACACTATCGGGTTGCTCTTCTCCACCCTGAACTGACGCTGCAAAGATAAAGTGGACCATTGCTTCACAGCTGCCTTCACCTCATCCCCACTAGGGTACAAAGCATCCACGCAAACCTCATTCTCCTTGTACTCCCAAGGGACATTTTCCCCTACATTGACCTGTAGGGCGGAATGGTCATAATTTGATCAGCTCCGTTGGATAGGGTAAGCATCTTCCTCATCCGACAAGTCATCATCCATGGTACCATTAGCTTCCTCTCCTTCCCTCTCCACCTGCTCAACTAACTAAGCAATGTCTTCCCCCTCATCAGCCTCCCCATTTGGCTCACAGGCTGCAACATCATCCTTTGCATCTCCCCCTTCTGCCCCATCGTCATCAGCTTGTTCATTTGCCCCATCAGTACTCTCCACATTTTTCTCGGCTTCAACTTCAGCACCTCCTACTTCTTCTTCCATCTAATTGCTAGACCCAGTATTCATGAACAGTTGAACATACCATATGAGTGGTAAACTGCGCCTCGTGCAAGCCTTTACATAAGCCTTGTAGCTTGGGGTTCTTTCAAGCGGGAGCCTTGTAGCTTGGGGTTCTTTCAAGCAGGAGCAGCTCCTAAAAGTTTATGTCAGGCCACCTTTTCACTACAGCCCTCACAGACACATCCACTTGATCTCTATCAACACCGAAATCCTTACAAAGCCACCTGCATATGCCTCCCCAAGTCCTCTCTCTTGTTGTTGGTAAATACTTGTAGAAATACTAAAATCCACTCAAATCTACCCCTTCTAGATAATATCTAACCTCCTCCGGACCATAGAATACTTGAGAATATAAACTATCCAGCATGCCTGCCAACATACACGAAATGAGCAGTCCAAATTACTCTCAATAACTTAAACCAGTTAACTAGAACGACACCTTCATTTCAATAAATAGTGGAATCATTTAATTCTAACATCGACACTAACAACTATTTAAAAGTAAACCAACCTTACGAACTAATTCATTTCATTTTACCCGGTCTATATACACGATACTATCATAGTCATTTACAAAATATATGTGATACTATCATAGGCAATTACCCAGTCAATATATGCGATAAGCACAAAAGTTCTAACTAAATCTAATAATATAACCATAGCATTGCAAATAAAATTTATCTAAATTTAATATACCTAAATCAGCAACCTAATTTAACTGTCAACTAAATCCCTAAGCTAAATTCACTAAACTATCTGACCTACATTTTCCTATGTCTCAAATCCACTAGACTAACTAAACTAACTACTACATTTATCTACTTCTAGATCTATTCACTAAACTAACTAAACTAGAGGACTAAAAAAAATACCTGTAACGACGCGAGGAATGGGCTTTCAATCTCACCTCCCCTCCCCTCCCCTCCTCCCTCCCTCCCTCCCTTTCTTTCTTTCTTTCCTTCTCCCTCCCTTCCTTTCTTCTCCTCAACCTCTCCTCCCCTCCCTTCCTCTTCTCTATCTGGCTCTTAGGCAAGCACACAACAAATGAAAGGGGTGAGCGCCCTGGCGCCTGTGCGCGACGCTTATATAATTGCGGCCCCGCCTGCTCATTCGGCGGAAAGGGGTGGCTTCCGCTGTTTGACCTGGCGGGGCGCTAGTTCCGCCAGACGAAACGGTGCCACCGCCTTGAAACCCGCACCATTGCAACCCATAGGCGGCCCGCCAAATGGGGGGCGGTAAGGGACCTACCGCCGTTTCACCCGGCTATAGGTCTTACCACCGTTTGAACCAGCGATACAGGCCTACCACCGTTTCGTCTGGCGGCATAGGTCTATTTCTGCAATTTTTTTGTTCAACTATTTATTTCTGCAAATTCGTTAAAAATTATATAAAAATAAAAAAAAATCTTGACCGCACCATCAATCTCACCAGGCGACGGGTCCATAGACCAAGGGTCCCCAATGGGACTGCCTTCCCACAACACTTAGCCTAACAAAGGGCATAACGATAGCGCATACCTGGGCCGACCCAGCTGTGCATAGCCGGGCTGAGGCCTCGATCCGGCCACCAACCGGCTCCTCCGACCAGGAGGCTTGGTCGGCGCCCCGCTAAGAAAGGGTCAGTCGGGGGTGGGACCACCGCCCGACCCCGACTGAGTACTCCCTACCAAGCCCTTCTGACTGAGTGCTCCGACCCAACCCCCCCAACCAAGGACTCACTGTACCACTTGCACCAACCTCCCCGACCGAATCGGTCAGGTCTAACTAGGATGCCCGACCGAGGATGCCTGCCCGGCGTGGGCCCAGGGAGCAGGTGTGACGGATAACGAGGCAACGCCCAGGTCAGCTAGCCGTACGCAGAGCCATACCGCGCCACGCCCTGCACATGTCTGCACAGTGGCGTCGTAAACCTACTCGGTATGGTGTAATAGCCTGACAAGGAGAACAGGGACCGAGGACGGAGGCCACACCGTATTTACCGACGTGGGATTCAACAAGACTAGGCAGCGCCCGTACACTTACTCTCTTATCCTCCCCCGACTTGTAAGGCCGTCCCCTTGTACTATAAAAGGGAATGGACCCCTGCTTCTACACAAAAGATCCGCATGCACAACTCTTATGCTCTCACATGCACCATACACACTCCCAACACTTAGCGCATGCTTGGGCTCCTACCACTCTCCTCCACTGAGATGAGAACAGAGCTAGGACTCAGGCACCCCATCTCTTCCTCCTCTCGTTTGCACCCCCACTGCAAAATTTGAGCACCTGGGCTTAGGAATAAAGTCAATGACTGACCCCCGACTGGACATAGGGCATGTTGCCCGAACCAGTATAAATCCTGTCTCATTGCGTGCTAGGCCATATCCGATTAACGCATTGGTAAAAGTACAAATAATTACTTGTCAGCTAGATTTCACACCGATAGTTGGCGCCATCCGTGGGGAAGACGCAGTTGTGTTCGTGTTTTGTAGGTCATAGGATGGCCCATATCACCGCCACTATCAGCATGGCAGGTGCCAGCGATACGATTCGCTTCGGCTCGCTGGAGTTTCCCGCTCCCACCCTCGGTGGGACGTGGGTTCCGCCCATCTTCGTGTCGTCCCAGGCCTTCCGCTTTGGAAGTCTGGACTTCGTCGCCGATCATCTCAGTGTGCTCCGCCTCCACAAGGAGGTGGCTCCCCCGGCATTCCCAAGAAAGGTGGCTCGCATCGTCGTCCGTGAGCCACTCGACGATCTCAACGTGGAAGCACTTGCGCTCCGCATCGAGTCCGTGCTGGGTGCAAACCCCATGGTTAATGATGTGGATACCATCATGTATTCACTCGCTAACACTTTCAAGTAGCTCTTCGGAGGACCTCCGCTATCTCTGCCACATTCGCCGCGCGGATGGCTCACTTTTTGTCACACCCGGTTTTAAAACAAAACCAAGTGCTACCTATATGTATGCCAGGATCTAGTTCCATACATATGGTGATATCATAAGTGAATAACAGCAACAATATCACGTAAAAAGATACAAATAAAGACTTATAGGACTATCAGAGTTATACAGCTTAATCTTGGAAACGAAGGCTCCAAACTTCATAGGCAATTGACTGGGGGTTGCGTACGCCTAGAACTCAGCACCATCTTCACAACAAACTTGGTAGCAGCTTCTTCTTCTGAGCAACGTTGGTTATAGCAAGGGTGAGCACATGTCGTACTCAGCAAGTGTGGAGAAAATATATATGCAAGGCTTAATCAAGGAAAGGCTGACTGGTTGACTGCATTAAGCATTTTTAGTTGGTCAAATTTTATTAGCACTTGATTACTAAGGTATAAGTATATACCAACCCACAATTAATAGAAACATAAACATAAGCCATAAGCATACAGCACAACCATAACCATGATTTAAGTCCATCTTCAAGTATCTTAATCATGTGAGGGTCCAGGCCGCTCTTAACCGTGAGCACGGTTGATCGATCAGCTTTATACTCTGCAGAGGTTGCACATCTTTACCCACAAGTCATGTAAAAGTTCAAAGAACTTTGGACCCAACTATGCGGTGCTAGCTAGGCACCATACCACACTTCCAAGGTGTGATTGCATAGGGACGCTATGAGGCCTTTACAAAGATTCGCTAGTAAGTGGTAACCCGCTAAGGTTACAGGTCAAAGCAGAGCATAACAACTTCCTAGTGGGTACAGTGTCTTAGCTAAGCCCACTTCCCAAGAGGACAGGTGCTATACCCCATCAACACCTCCCATCTTGCCCTTTTGGTAAGATTACCCCAGACTAGAGTTTCTAATTAATTAGCCAAGACCAGAGCCATGATAGTTCTTGTGGTTGTATTGTTTTCCTAGGTGGTCACTCCATATTCCAATTAAGCATTGTGATCTTGTATTAGTGAAAGGTATAACATAAATAAAACAAGTTTAATCATTGAGTTCGTTAAAACCACCATAACCCAAGTATAGCAGCTAAGCATAGCTACCCAACAGAAAGATAAACGCAGGTAGACAAGGAATGATCATAAAAGCTAGGAAAACCTTAATAGGACCCATCAAATTAAATGCAAGCACATGCAATAGTGATTAAATTAAGTTATTGGGACAAAAGCACTAAGACACACTTGCCTTCCTATAAGTAGTGTTGCTACTCAGAATGTCTTCAACTTCTTGCTCTTGAATGTCCTCGAAGTATGTTCGTTCTACTCACATCAATCATCCAAGACAAACATCCAGAGCACACACATACAAGCAAACAAAATAACTAAATTAAAAACAGTACACCAATCATCATAATAAATCATTCTACACATTGACACGATCGCGTGAGCGCAAGAATTGCTAAGATTGGATTTGAAACGAGAAAGATATGAGATAAACAAAGTTGTGAAGGAAATAAACATGTTCAAGAAACATGGAAGTAAAAAGAAATTAGAAATCATTGTGCAAGAGAGATGTCAAACATGACTCAGGAAACAAGGAAAAAGATAAATGAAGTGAATAATAAGAGCTATGAAGTTAGCAAAGTAATGGTGGGCAAAGTTTGTAGTACTTGAAATAGAATATCGGTAATGCTACCGTGAACATGTCCGATCGCAGGAAAAAAAATCGGACGCGGGTCCCACCACTCAACCTTATCCACCACACCCTCTCCTTATCCACCACACAGCTGCCCATCTCTCTCTCCCGTGACCTTTCTTCTTCAACCACACGAGCTCTCTCTATCTCCCTCTCTCCGGA
The DNA here is from genome assembly GCF_000263155.2 of Setaria italica. Lineage (NCBI taxonomy): Eukaryota > Viridiplantae > Streptophyta > Magnoliopsida > Poales > Poaceae > Setaria > Setaria italica. The sequence goes on along the minus strand of NC_028453.1, from coordinate 2,291,599 downwards.
GCTGGCCGGAGGAGCTGCTCCGCCGGGGAGGGAGTTGCTCCATCGTGCGGCCGCTCGAGCGCCGGCCGCCGCTCCCCCGCGGCTAGGGGCGAGCCGCATCGGCCGCCGCTTGCCGTACAACCGCCGAAGGAGCTGCTCCACCATGCGGCCACGCGAGCCGTGCTGACCGCCGCTCCCCCGAGGCCAGGGGCGAGCCGCACGGGCCGCCGCTCCCCCACGGTCAAGGGAGCACTGCACAGGGGCTCCCGCTATGTCGTGCCCCGCCAGCCCGTGCATGTCTGCCAGGTTTTGCTGAGAGCGCATGCTGCAAGTATATGTTTCAAGTGTTTCAGATGTTTCGGGAGTATGTTGCAAATGTTTCATTGGATGTTGCAAAGTAGATCTACATGTTGCATATGTTGCAATGGCTATACACGTATGTTGCAAGCATCTGTTCCAAATGTTTCATCACTTTTTCAGACGCATGTTGTTTTTCAAGTTTCTCTGGTGTTTGTAAGTGTTTTCGGATGGATGTTGCATGCAACGTGAGATGTATGTTGCGGCAGTATTTTTTTTGATTTTTTGATCCTTTGGTTTGTTTAGCCTGAACGGGACGGTGGATGGTCCATCCTATGCTAGGCCCGGACGTCGGACGTCCGTGCGCTAGCAGTTCCCATAGAATATACTACAAATCAATGATGATAACCATAAGACTTCGGATCTTTGATCATGCTGGAAATATGTAGAAAACCAAATTATTTTGCTAAAGAAAAGGTCAAAGTTTATTGCATAATATGCATGGCATCAACGCGTACATATTGAGCTTGTACCAAGTCAAGTACATAGGAATTGCACTTGGTTGATTAGCGGCAGAACGACTGGCGATGGCCTTGTTGTACTGCACACAAAAGTATGCATCGCATGGCTACACGTAACTCATCCAGGGGCACTCAGAACATTGCTTACCATGCTTTACGTGCAGGCTTGCACGGCTTGTGGATAGCTTTGGTAGATGGTCTGTCTTAGCAGGGCAGCGGAAGGCATCTGCTCGACGCGCAGACAGCAGCAGCAAAGCAGCAGCTGCCGACGGCACAGGCGGGGACGTTCATCCTGATGACCCGATCTGCAGAACAATCGGCGACGAGCGGAGACCAAACGTGACGACGACATCTATGGTTCAACCTCGGCGTGGACATGCTTCTGCTCCTCCTGCAGAAGCTCGGTCACAGGGACGGCGACCTCGGGACGGGCTTCGGTACCACCTCGCTGGTGCTCCTCGTGGTGAAGTCCTCCCCGGCGACTGGAAAACATGGACGGTGGACGGCTGGCTGCAGTGATGGATCCACGGCGACGTCCTGCACACGGGATCCCTGGCGCCGCGGTGCACAGCAGCGGCGAGGGCGGCACAGGGGCGACGGCACACAAGCGGTGGCGCGCGGCACGGCAAGGCGGCGGCACGGCAGCAGCAGATTGAACTCGGAGGTTGTTTGCCAGGGATCTAGGGCACGTAGGACGGCATGGAGGCCGAAGGTTGAAGAGGAGGACAGCCGAGCTTCACGTGGAAGTCGTGCTCCAGCGGCAAATCGCTCAACGATGGCGTATCAGGCAAGCGAAGGCACAGCGGCCTGGATCGGCTAGGGCAGCATCAGTGGCGATGCAGACGCCGAACCTCGAAGCGGTGGCGGCACAGGACGTGAGCTAGGGCACGGCTCTGTTTATTTGGTTTTGGGCAAAAGACGGACCAAGGCAGCGGCCACCCATCTATACGCGAGGGCCGCTCTTGCGTGCGGGCCTCGAATCGACGCAGAGTCATGCTCGGACTAAGGCTCGTTGAAGCTCTAACCCAGGAAGAGAGCAGAAGGGAGATGGCTCGTGGCTACGTAGGCCCAGAACAGATGACGCTGAGGTCAAAGGTGTTGGTGGATGAACGTCATCGATGATAGGAGCTGGGCTTCGGCCTGCTGTTGCAGCTGTCGACGTAATTGCAGCCTAAGCAAGCTCCGGAAAAAAATGAGAATAAATCACAGAATTTTTTTAGAAATTATCAGAAGAATATAATCATTATAGAAACGTATTAAAACCTTTGCACTCATGAAATACCAATATGCATCGGAACGAATGCATACACAAAGGACAGCTTTATTTAACTTAGAAAAACAAACAATTATTTTTCCTATGCTAAATTTCCTATAAAGAAAAATAAATATTGGGAAAAAAAATTAAAATTATGAGAAAATCATTGTGTAATTATTCCTTTTAATCACACCCTAAGGTTCAAAAATTTTAGGGTGTGACACTTTCGGCCTACCGTCCCCGGTGGACACATACACTTGGGGCCTTTGGAGGGTCATGACGTCATCCCTCCACCCGTCCGAGTTCGTGGGAATGGCAAACTGCTCCCGCCTCCTTCCATGACCTCTGCGACAAGGAGCTCGAGAGTGACGGCTCCAGCATTGGCGATATGATGGCGCTTGACCATCCTCTATCCTGGGAGTGCGCCATGGCGGACCGCCGGAACAGCTTCCAGAGGTGGAGTCCGTTGAGACTCGCACCCCACCGAATCATCGCGCAGAGGCCCTGGCGCAAGCGCAGGCACACGGCGACAAGCTGCGACAACGGCAACAGGATGCGCAGCCGCCGCCGCCAGCGCACCCAGCGCATCACTCTGCGCCGCATGTGCGCGACCCGGCGAGCGGCGCTCGAGGCCGCACCCGTCAGGTGCAGTGCAACATCCTCGCAGGAAGGGATGATCTCCCACAGTTTGTTCAAGCCGGACAGAACATTGCCGCTGCAGCGATGCATCTGCGCAGCCTTCCTGAGCCAGCTGCCCCCTAGGAGCAGGCAATCCACAGGAACCTCCGGACGCTGGTAGAAACTGCCGCCGTGCAGCAGGCGGAGAACTCCGCATCGCGACAGCGACACGTGGTCTCTTGCCCAACCGGAGCACTGGGGCCTCACAAGCCAAACCGCTCCGTTCGCTCACCTCCGCAGCCGCGCTATGTAGGAAATAGCGCTGCAGCGGCACCTCAGCCCGACCCGGCATCAGCACCGTATCGACAGCCCGTTTGCAAGCGGATTGGGCCGAACCGTGACGTGCGCAGTGTCATCCACGCACGACGCCTGGCAGGGCACGATGCCGACGTTGACCAAATGGCGACCAGGGCAGCCAACGCGGCCCGCGGTTAGTCCGACGAGGAGCGTGAAGAAGTGCACCCTAGGCGGGGAGGCCGACCGAGCGACCGAGACGGCAATCGGAGCCCTAGTCCGGACAGATCGGGACCATAGGCCTTCGGCCGCCGTATCCGAAAAGCGCCTTTCCCGCAGCGCTTCTGACCGCCCACCAACATCGGCAAGTACACCGGGGAGACGAACCCTAGTGTGTGGCTCGAAGACTACCGCCTCGCCTGCCAAGCTGGTGGCGTAGATGATGACCATTTCATCATCCAATACCTCCCCATCTGCGTAGGGGAGTTCGTCCAAGCCTGGATCGAGTTCCTTCCGCCCGACAGCATTCGCGATTGGGTGGACCTCAAGAAGCTCTTCGTTGGGAACTTCCAGGGAACCTATGTCCATCCCGGGAAAACCTGGGATCTTAAGAGCTGCAAACAAGAGCCCAACGAGTCCCTGCGGGACTACATCCGCTGGTTCTCTAGGCAATGCAACTCCCTTCCTAACGTCGTCGATGCAGACGTCATCAACATATTCCTCACGGGGACAACCTACAAGTCCCTAGTCCACAAGCTCGGCTGCATCAAGCCCCGCACCACCCGCGACTTGCTCAACATCACCACCAACCACGCCTCCGGTGAGGAGGCCGTCGGGGCGATTTTTAGCGATGGTCAGGACAAGGGCAAGCCCAAGCGTGAAGACCGAAACGAGGGCCCTTCCACACAACAGGGCAAGAAGAACAAGAAGGATCGCCACCAATCGACCGACCTGATCATAGTCGCGGCATCCGACCGACTGGGCAAGCCACCTCAGCAGGGCTGCAACGACCACTTCGAGAAGCTCATGGAGAGCCCCTACACCAACCATACCTTCCCCGTCAAGCACCTCTACAAGGACTGCGAACTCTTCAAGCGCTTCTTGCGACAAGCTGGCAAGCCGAAGGAGCGCAAGAGCAAGGAGGACACAGTCAGCAAGGAGCACGTATCGGGCAAGGATGAAGACGGCTTCCCCGAGCCCAAAACCTGCCTCATCATCTTCCGGGGACCCGACGCCGACCACTCCAAGTGCCAGCGCAAGGTGCGCCACAAAGAGGTATTTTCCGTCGATTCACCTATCCCTACTTTTCTGCGTTGGTCGAACCTTCCGATCACTTTCGATCAGAAGGACCATCCTCCCTGTGTCCCCCAGCCAGGTCGGTACCCACTCATCATCAACCCCATCGTCAACAGGAAGCGCCTCAGTCGGGTACTCATGGATGGGGCCAGCAGCCTCAACATCTTGAATGTTAAGACCCTGGATGCCATGCGCATCCCCCGGTCCGAGCTCTGACCGATGATCGCGCCCTTCCACAGTGTGATTCAGGGAATGCGGGCATATCCGCTCGGGCAGATCGACATGTCTGTCACGTTTTGTGACCATGCCAACTTTTGCACGGAGATCCTAACCTTCGGCATGGTGGACTTCAAGGGGTACTACCACGCCATCTTGGGATGGCCATGCTACACCAAGTTCATGGCAGTCCCCAACTACACCTACCTCAAGCTGAAGATACCGGGACCGAACAGCACCATCACTGTGGGTAGTACCTTCCCATATGCCTACACATGCGACCGGGAGAACTTTGAGCTTGCCACGACCTCGCCAACTCCGCTGAACTCCAGAAGGTTGGAAAGTAGGTAGCACCGGCAATGCCCGACTACAATGAGCCGACCGTCGCAGGCGCCTTCAGCTCGACCGAGGAGACCAAGGCGATGGAGATCGACCCCAGCGACACGACCAAGACGGTGCAGATCGGGACCAAGCTCCCAGCCAAATAGGAAAATGAGCTCGTCAACTTCCTGCGCGCCAACCAAGACATCTTTGCATGGAAGCCAGCCGACAAGCCTGGAATCCCAAGGGAGGTCGCTGAGCACGCACTACGCATTGCCCCGGGCTCGAAGGCCATCAAGCAACGTCTACGCCACTTCGACGATGAGAGGTGCAGGGCCATAAGCGAGGAGATCGCCAAACTCCTGGTAGCCGATTTTATCAAGGAGGTGTACCACTCCGACTGGCTCGCTAACCCAGTTCTTATAAAAAAGAAAAATGGGAAATGGAGAATGTGTGTTGACTATATTGGTCTTAACAAGGCATTCCCTAAGGATCATTTTCCCCTACCATGCATGGATCAGATAGTCGACTCCACCTCAGGATGCGAAATCCTCTATTTTTTGGATGCCTACTTGGGCTACCACCAGATCACGATGAAGGAGTCCGACCAGCTCACGACCTCCTTCATCACCCCGTATGGCTCGTATTGCTACATGACCATGCCGTTTGGTCTAAGGAACGCCGGTGCCACCTACCTGTACATGCAATGGTGCTTCGTGGACCAAATCGATCCGCCCGACCAACCTGACCAGGTCGAGCGTCCAAAGGCCACCATTGCTGTTTACGTGGATGACATAGTGGTAAAGTCGGCTCAAGAAAGCAACCTGATCACGAACTTGACCGCAATGTTTTCGAACCTCCGAAGGTTCAACGTCAAGCTGAATCCCGAAAAATGTGTTTCTGAAGTTTCGAAGGGGAAATTGCTCGGATACATTGTGTCCAAATGCGGCATCGAAGCTAACCCCGAAAAGATCACGACCATTGCAATCATGGGTCCAATACGCAACGTCAAGGGTGTGCAAAGGCTCACTGGATGCTTGGCCACCTTGAGCCGGTTCATCTCCCAACTCGGTGAGAAGAGAGTGCTGATCTACAAGCTCCTCAAGAAGACAGACACTTTTGTCTGGATGGAAGAGGCACAAAAGGCTCTGGAGAGCCTCAAAGTGTTGCTGACTTCAGCGCTGGTCCTTGTTGCACTCGAGCGAAAGCAACCCCTCCTTCTCTAAATCGTGGCAAGTGACCATGTGATCAGCATTGTTCTCATCGGTGAGAGGGAGGAGCCCGGGCACGTGCTGAAGGTTTAGTGACCGGTGTACTTCGTTAGTGAGGTACTCACCGACACCAAGGTACGCTACCCCTAGGTGCAGAAGCTTCTGTACGCTGAGCTGATGGCAAGCGGGAAGCTCCTGCACTATTTCACCGAGCACGAGGTCACGGTCATCACCTTGTACCCACTAGGCGAGATTGTCCACAATCGTGATGCTGCGGGTCGAATCTCAAAGTGGGCGCTCGAGCTCATGGGGCACAACATCAAGTACGCCCCCTGCACCGTGATCAAGTCTCAGGCCCTGGTTGACTTTGTTATCGAGTGGACGGAGGTCAAGACCCCGACCCCAGATGTCACCCATAACTACTTGATGATGTACTTCGATAGGTCGGTCATGGGAACCGACACGGGGGCTGGAGTGGTCTTGATCTCCCAAGAGGGCAACAGGCTCCATTACACATTTCGCCTCCACTTCAAGGCCTCGAACAACGTCGCAGAACATGAAGCCCTCATCAACGGGCTACGTATCGCCGTCAAGCTCGGTGCAACACGGCTCTACGTCCGCGGTGACTCAGAACTGGTGGTCGACCAAGTCATGAAGGAGTCCTCCTACAAAAGTCCACTCATGGTAGTGTACTACCAAGAGGTGCGTAAGCTCGAGGACAAATTCCGAGGGATAGAGCTACATCACATCCCGCGAAAGGACAACGACGTCGCCAACTCCCTAGCAAAAATGGCAGCCAAACAGGAGCCGGTCTCGGACGGAGTTTTCGTGAACGACCTCAATAAGCCATCTGCCCGCATCCGGGAGGATCCGACCCAAGTGCAAGCTAGCCCCAGCTAGTCGCTCGGGGGCTCCGGTACACTAGCGCAACACAGCCCCGACCAAGCGCTCGGGCGCTCCATCTTTACATGGCAGTAATGGCGCTTGACCCGACTAACTAGAGGGTGCTACTACTCACTTACATCCTTGAAGAAGTCCTCCCACCAGAGAAGACTAAAGCGCGATGAATCGCTCGATGCGCCAAAATGTTTGTTGTGATCGGCGACGAACTCTACAACTGAAGTCCGTCGGGAGTACTCATGGAGTGCATCCCGACCAACTAGGGGAAACCGCTTCTCTTCGAAGTCCATGCTGGAATCTGCGGACCACGCGGCCCCGCGCCCGCTAGTCGGGAAGGCCTTCTGTCAAGGTTCTACTGGCCCATGGTGCTACGCGACACAGAGGAAGTGGTCCATTGGTGCAAGGGGTGCAAGTTCTACGCCCAGCAGATTCACCTGCTAGCACAAGAACTCCAAACCATCCCCATCACCTGGCCATTTGCAGTCTGGGGTCTTGACATGGTTGGGCCCCTCAAAAAGGTCCCAGGCGGTTACACGCACCTGCTCATGGTGGTGGACAAGTTCACAAAGTGGATTGAGGCGAAACCCATCACCAACATCAGCTCACAAGAGGTGGTCGAGTTCTTCCTCGACATCATTTACCGGTTCGGCATCCCTAACTGTATCATCACAGACAATTAAACAAACTCACTGGCAAGAAGTTCTTGGATTTCTGTGATGGTTACGATATTAGGGTTGACTGGGCCTCAGTTGGACACCCGCAGACCAACGGTCAGATCGAGCGAGCTAATGGCATGGTCTTCCAAGGACTCAAGCCACGCATCTTCGACTGACTCAAGAAGTACGCCGGACGATGGGTCGCAGAGCTCCCAGTGGTCCTCTAGAGCCTGAGGACGACCCCAAACCAGTCGACGGGGTTCACCCCCTTCTTCTTGGTATACGGCTCTGAAGCAGTACTACCATCCGACCTCGATTACAGCACCCTAAGGGTAAAGGCGTTCGACCCTGACCGAGCCGCGGAGGCTCAACAAGACGCGATTGACTTACTTGAGGAGGCATTTTGCGAGACAGCGTTCATCCGCTCCGCCCGTTACCAGTAAACCCTTCGCAGGTACCATGAGAGGAATATTCGGGGGAGAACCCTCGAGGTCAGTGACCTCATACTTCGGAGGACCCAGACAACCAAGGACAAGCACAAGCTTTCTCCACCATGGGAAGGGCTATACACGGTGGCCAAGGTGATCCGACCGGGCGCCTACCGGCTAAAGGAAGAAGACGGCAACATCCTCACCAACACTTGTAACATTGAGCAGTTACGTCACTTCTTTCCCTAACTCGGTTCATTTCTAATCCTTTCCTATTACACACTTGCTCCAGCAGCACCCCGGCCCGAGCACACTCGGCCCGGGTCGCTTGGGGGCTCCACAGGGGTGCACCACCCCCTCTTCACTTTGTGCGTCATCACGCACCTCGCCCAAACGAAAGGGCACACCTGAACGAAAGGGCATCCCATCCTCTAACTCACCCTAAAAACAATTGAACCTCTAGCTTGCGGACTGATTAGATCCTGCCACGACTACGGTTATGAGCATCTGAGCCTTGCGGGCCACACTCGGGTTCTTAAGGTTGAAGCCCACATCAATGGGCAGGTCTGAGAAGAAAGGGTGAAAGGAAGAAGTCGACTAAGGGTGAAAATGAGAACGGGGGGGACCAACTTCCCAATATAATCACAAACGAACTTACACTTGTCACTCGGGGGCTCACAGTCCCCCGCACATTTCTTTTTACATAAAAGAAAACTAACTACCCCAATCTCTACTGCTCCCCCTTGGCCGGGTCGGCTGGCATCGCAGCCGGCAAGGCCAAGGGCTCCCCAGTTGCAGGCGGATCGACGCTCGGGTTGGTCACGGTCGGGATAGTGCCTGGCTCCGTCCTGGCCTACACCGCTACACCAGGATTAGTAGCGCCCTCTTGACTCACGCCCGTGGCTACCAGCAAGCGGCAAGCCTCCATGACCCACATCACGGTGACATGCGCGCAGATCGCCTGTGCGCCCGAGGCCAAGCTGTGACCAAGTGCCCGGATCTCCTCGAAGCTCATCCCATCGGCGTACCCACGGCAGATTGCCCCAAAGTCCAGGTTAAGGTAGTGGGTCGCCACAGACGTCAACACCCCCGACTCTCCGTGGAACACGCCGTCGGAGATGAGCGTCTAGACCATGTCCGGGACCGCCGCAAGCTGGATCGTGGGGGTGCAGGTGCTTGGTCGCAACCCCAGCACCTCAGTGACCACCACCTGCGCCATGTTCTGGAGTGCGTTGAGCTCATCAGCAAGGGTGGACCGTTATTTCAGGGACTTGGCCAACACCTCCGCGATTGGGTTGGCCGTCTCCTGGGTCACCCTCAACTCTCTCTCGAGATCTGCACAGGAAACCAAGTTAGCGGAAGGCAAAAAAATGAGTACAACCCCAACTCAAACTCCCGAGATGACGGGACTTACTCTTCATCGTGGCGATGGCTGAGCTGTACCTCTGCTCCGACCACTCCAGCTCCTGCCGCATGAGGGCATTCCTTTCACCCAGCTCCCGGTGGCGCTCTTCAGGATGGACTCCCCCTCCTCCAGTTGTTTCACCCTCCTGCACAACTGAGCGGCCTCCTACTCGGCATGCGCCCGAGCCGCTTGCTCTGCCCCCAGGGCCTCCTACACTGTGGTGAATCCTTGCTCCGCAATGGTCGCCCGCTCGACCACGTGACCCTCTGCTTCCCCGCACTCCCGGGCTGTTACCATGGCCTCCGCTAGGCGAGACTCTGACACGGTCAGCTCCTGCTCGGCAGCAATTGCGCGCTCCTCTACAGCAGTCGCACACTCCTCGGCAGCGGTCACATGATTCTAGGCACCGACCACTTCCGTCGCTCGGTCTTGGGACTCGCAACGGGCGGTCTCTAGCTCACAAGCAAGTCCTTCAGCCTGCCGCAATGCCGTCACGTCCCATCCCTGATGACTATGCTCCTCCTGAAGGAACCGGGTTTTGCCGGCCGCCATTATTTCCAAGTCCTGCAAGACAAGAGTAGATGCCTTAGGGCGATCGATCAAATACCAAAGACCAAGACCCAAACCAGGAGCGTCGAGACTTACCTCTCCGACGCAGGGCAAGTCGACGAGCATGGCTTGATTGGTGAACTCAACCTCGTCCAGGACCTCCTTCTTCTTCGCCACTATGGAGGTGAGGCTCGACTTCACCGACGCCCCGCCACTCATGAGCAAGGCCCAGAGTTCCTTCTCCCATCCAGCATGGAGCACGAACCGAGCCTTCCCTGGCACGTTCGGGTAAGGCCACACCAGGCCGTCAGTCGCCCCCGACCTGCCTGAAGGTCCAGCCGTTGTGGCGCCAGATGATGCTCAGACCATCACCCGCTCCTGAGACAGCGGAACACCTTGATCAGATTCCTAGGCATCCTCCTCTCTGGGGAAGCAAGAGCCACCACCAGGACATCGTGCCCCACCAGTAGCTGCTCTTCCTCTCTCCCGGTCACCTCCAACACGCCACCTTCGGGTGGGCTCTGGAGAGCACTGGCAAAAGCATGGGCCTCAGCCAGCTCGGGGGACATCTAAACCTCCGTCGCTTCACCGGCGGTCCCGACCTCGGCTCCTCGGCCCCCCTCCAAATCTGACTAGGAGGGTGAACCGAGGGTGTGCGCAAGTTCCTCCCTCACCTCTTCCGCGACCGGGGCCAATGAGAGTGCCACGGTCACCTCCGCCGAGGGATCCGTCGCCACCTCAAGGGTCGTTGTTGTTACTGCAGCCACCGCTGCACTCGCGGCTGGCGGGGGAGGAATGAGCCCCACCAATAAGGGACGAGCTGATTCCAGTATGTTCCTCCCATCGATCGTCACGACCTGCCGCAGGGTGGGCATCCACTCCGTGTGCACGGGAGGTGGCACGACCAGTGAAGCCGACGATGGATCATTGCAAAACAAGACACGGGATCAGATTATCCACACCAAAAAAACTCGTCCACACGGGCAAGGAAAGATACACTTACTTACACGATCGGGGGAACCATGAAGACCCTTGGACCAGCAGAGCTCGGGGGCTGCCACATGCACTCCTCCAGGACGACCAAGGGCGGGGGCAGTGAAGCCGACGATGGATCATTGCAAAACAAGACACGGGATCAGATTATCCACACCAAAAAAACTCGTCCACACGGGCAAGGAAAGCTACACTTACTTACACGATCGGGGGAACCATGAAGACCCTTGGACCAGCAGAGCTCGGGGGCTGCCACATGCACTCCTCCAGGACGACCAAGGGCGGGGGCACCCGGGCTGGATCACAGATGGCTGGGGCTGCTGGTTCGTGGGGGATCCGTGGAAGCAGCTGACGGGGCATCCCTTTGCTGAGGACCAGATGTGTCCCTCGAGCCCTAGGCTGTAGCCTCACGACTGCGTCCCTCCGGCCGACCTCCACGCACTATCGCGCCCGATGCCGGGGACCGCGACGCCGGTGGCACCTCCGGACGGCGCAACGGTGACTGCACCTGCTTCGTCTCCCGCTCGCGGGCAACGTCCTCGCCCGCAGTACGCTTCCTCGAATTGGGAGCACCGGAAGGCTCCCCCGTACCACGCGTTCCTTCAGAGGGCGCAGCCGCGCATCCGCGCCGCCTGATCAAAATCTCGACGACGCTCCCACCAGACTCGCCCCCTAAGGAGTCTGAGTCATCTCCCAACCCTGGGGAGTCGGAAGACGAGAGCTCCACCGCCACAGCCAATGGGTCCTCGCCGCCACGGGTTCGGCGGCTGATCTCTTGCTGCTTGTGCTCGTGCCTCCAGGCCTTCGCGGACTTCTTCTTCCGTCGCTCGTCCACCACCTTCTTCTCGGCAGCCTATTTAGCCGCGCCTTCCAGCCCCTATGGGAGGCTCGGCCGAGCCCTGTAATGATCCAGCCCCTGCAAGGCAAACGACCCAAAATCAGTTGGAAGATTAGGAATAAGAAGATATGACGACACGGGGGAAGAGACTTACCAAGTTGGGCCGCTTCCCGGTGTTGAAAGGCTCGGGCATCCCCTGAAGGGTTGCGTCGCTCTCCAACAGCAACATTTGGTCGAGCTACCCCCAAACATCGCTCTTCGACAACTCCATCAATGACACGTGATTGGGGTCCATCGGGTCGGAATACATCCACATCGCCCATGACCTTCTCCCTAGTGGGGCGATCCGCCAACGGATAAAGGTGTAGAAGATACGCAGCCCGTTAAGGCCCTCATCAATACAGTCCCGCAGCGCTGGCTCAAGGACCTCCAAGTGACTCTTATGCTTCGTGGTGGGCCCCCATGACCAGCTTTCCTTCCTCGTCAGCGTCCCCCATGTGAACATTGGGAACGGTGCCTCGATTGGGATCCGAATGTAGTACCAGTCATCATGCCACCCCCGATTAGAATCATTGGGGTTGTACGATGGGTAGGCCACCTTGGGATTCCTCTGCAGTGAAAATCCTCCAACTGGGGTAGGTTGTCCCGACTTCCCCCTTTCCTTAGATCGGACTCAGCCGAAGAAGAACTTCGCAAAGAAGTCCACATGCGACACCATCCTGAGGAAGGCCTCGCAGAGGGTAATGAAGATGGAGATGTGCAACACCCCAGTGGGATTGAGGTAATGCAACTCCAGCTCCCAGCAGTGGAGAAGCCTACGCAAGAACAAATGCGTGGGGTATCCAAGCCCGCGCTAATGGAAGGCAAGGAAAGAGACCACCTCGTCGAGCTGGGGTTTTGGGATGACGGTCCCCAACTCCGACACTCTCCAACCAGCAACCGACTTCGGCAGCAGCAGTTCCCTCCTCGCGAAATCCTCCAACAAATCCTCCCCCACGGTGGACTGTCTCTAGAGTGACATCACACGATGGGAGGTAACAAAAGGATCTATAAGTTTCCCTCTCTTTCTCTACCCTCCTCTCTCCCAGAACTAACTGCAGTGCGTGAGGAAGTTTTGGGCAGAAGGGGAAGCGGCAGCAACCAAGGGAAGATGAAAGGACGGGCCTAAAGACCTCCGCCCCTCCCCTATTAATAAATAGGGATGGGGCATGTGAAGCCCTGGCGGATAGGATGCAGATGATGGGACGCGCCTCTACGCGACAGGACGTGACCCAGGGTGGGGCCCATCAACTACCGCGGCAGTACCGTGAAAAACTAGCCATGGCCATGCACAATTGTCCCTTCGCCTTTCGAGGCAAGGGAGCGGAGGGTCCAACCGGCGAAGCCTTCACCGAACTGAGGCCAGCTAGCACTTAGGCTGGTCGAACGAAGCGGGGGGGACCCAACGCCAAAACCTCCCCTGAACCAATGTCGAAAGGCCACACGGGTCGATTAGGACGGATCGGGCATCCGGCGGAAGACCGGTTAAAAAATAGTGGAAACCTAATGTGCAGGACATACCGACCCCGTCATGAACGACGAATATGGATTCCACTTAGGTGTACCTGCTAAAGGTGCCTCGAGCTGGTCGCTCGAACCACCGAGATAAGCAATGACACCTTGACCCCTACAATCCCAAAAATCGCAGAGGGGGCGATGCCTGAAACGTCCGACCAAGGTAACATTACCAACCCCCCATTTACTTTCTCTGTGAACGAGCACTCATTCATTCATGCGTATCATGCACGCATGCATTCATTCCTGCATCATACACTCATCTTATAACTTGCAACCATTGCATTTCAATTGCTTTGCCTCACGTCACAAAACAATAGTGGCTCATTTGACATGAGCTGCAACCGATCGAGGTTCAAAGGCCAACCCACAGAGGGCTCGAGGCCGCCTCACCTCAAATAGAGCCAGGGGAGAAAACGCAGATGGAGCCCCAGCGGCCTTCGCCTGAACTGCTCAGAAGCAGTCAGGGACCATCTCGACCTTCTCGTTCGATCCCGACTTCGAGCCATGCCCACAGAATCTCCATCGAGGGGAGGCCAGTGGGCCACCTAAGTTGGTCTTCGGAATGACTCAGGCATTTGCCAGGAGCTAGGTTAAGGAGCAGTGGAATGCCCCATGCAAGCTATGCCGACCCCATTACGAACGACGGACCCAGATTCCGCTAGAACATGCCCGTTAGCGAGCTTACCGAGCGCGTCACTCGAGCCATCGAGGCAAGTGCCGTTAGCTCAACCCCTCCAGTCGCTTAGAATGAGGACGGGGTGACGCATGAAACTCGACTGAGTTCGACGGGGCTCGGGGGCTTGGGCCGCCAGATCCCGATCTAGGGATACGACCGACGACACAATTCACGATCAGAACGAACACGGGCAAGCACCCCGACTCAACACCACATCCTCCCAATGGACTGGGACACTAAGGTTCATGGCTCCTGAAAAAAGAATACCTAAGTGTTCAGCCTCCGACCGACTCTTCATTCGGCCGCAGGCTCGGGGGCTACACCCACCGAATGCGCACTCGGTGGAAACTGGACTAACAGTTGATCCCCTATACGAGAGGAAAGTGCCAGCTCCCACTCGACTCACCTCTGGTCAGAGAAATGCCAAAGTGTTCAGCCTCCGACCGACTCCTTAGTTGGCCGCAGGCTCGAGGGCTAGACCCACTGGGTCCACTCACGCGAACCCAGTGAAACATGGACTATGAGCGAGTCCTCGGAAGCTGGACTCCCTATGCAACTCAGCGTGCCCCTATGGCCCACGCCAGACATCTCCTCGGGAGCTGGGCGTCAGTACTCATCTGACGTGCCCTTGCAGCCCCTGCCAGACATCCCATCGAGAGCTGGGTGCCAAGACCTACTCGAGGGCCAGAACGCCCGAACCTACTCGACTACCCTACGCAACACAGCAAACAAAGGGAAAAATATCACAAGTCCCAACAACGATCCGCCTCAAAGGCGCGATAGCACAAGAATCACATATCAAAGACAAGCTTTTCATTAAAGATGAAAACATAAGCCAAAGGCTTTACAATATCACACAAAGCATGCAAACCCAGGAGCCTAAAGGCTTTACAATATCACACAAAGCGTGCAAACTCAGGAGCCCAAAGGCTTTACAGTATCACGCAAAGTGTGCAAGTACAACCTAGAGGCTACCCTACAACTCAGGACCGAAACAAACAAAAAGAGCGCATGCAATACAAGAAAGTTGCACTCGAAGCCTCGCTCACCGACTCATCCTCGCCACTTCTTCTTCGATCTCCTCCCTCCGAGCAGGAGGCACCAGGGGCCGAAGAAGATGAAAGAACTTAGTGAGCGCAAGGTGCTAACCCCAGAGTTCTCTCCTTCAACCGGGACAACCCTGGATAAAGAAGAAAATAAGGAGAGGCATGGAGGGAGTACGAGTGCCACGCGCTGGTACTCTGGGTAAACTGGTTCTCACTGGCTCCACCGCCGCCGACGCCTACATCCCATGCCACCTCAGTGTGCACCTTCGCTGCCGCACCACCAAGCACAACAAATCGGAAGGAGCAGATGGAGGCCAAATGACCTCTGGCAATCGGTGTCCCAGGGTACAAGCATGGCATGGAGGACAAGGAAGACATGCTTCCCCTTCCTCCTGAGGTGGCGCCCTCGTCTTCTCATCGAGCCCTTCACTGCATGATGAGACCACGTTACAAGAGTTCTTCCCGCAACATGGCCCACAAACATGCAGCAAGAAGCTGCGAAGGGGACGAGGAACACCTATTACGAGAGTTCTTCTGGCATCATGAGGAGCGGCCAAAGCTGCCTAGGGCAAAGAGCAAGAGCCTCAAACCTACCAGATTGATAACTCAAGCCATGAGATCTACGGGAGCCATGGGGACTCCGGACATGGAAGCCTCCCTATTTATAGCCGGGTGGACGGCCATGATCCAGGAGCGGTTATGATTCGCATCCATGGACACGCGGTAAAAGCGCCTGACATCGAGGTGACGGTTCAGCAACCCCGCATTAAAGGCACCAGACCTTGAAATGATGGTTCGACTACCGCACATCAAAAACCGAGGCAAAAGTACCAGGTCACGAGGTGCCAGTACGGTTCCCATGCGGAGTCCATCCTTATCGTCTTGGATACGGGGCCAGACCTCTCAATGCGGCCCGACCGCTTCAGAAACAAGACAAAAACAAACAACACCCCCGTGTGTGTTTCCCCACGACGGAACATTCCGACCGACAACCCCTTCACGGCTTCAACAAAACCCCAAAGGGGCTTGGGGGCTCCTAACAAGTTCATAGACCCGGGGTCCCCAACAGGTTTGCCTTCCCACAACACTTAGCCCAACAAAGGGCACAACAACAGCGCATCCCTAGGCCAACCTAGCTGCGCATAGCCGGGCTGAGGCCTCGATCCGGCCACCAACCGGCTCCTCCGACCAGGAGGCCTGGTCGGCGCCCCGACCAGAAAGGGCCAGTCGGGGGTGGGACCACCACCCGACCCTGACTGAGTACTCCGACCAAGCCCTCCCGACTGAGTGCTCCAACCTAACCCCCTGACCAGGGACTCACTATACCACCTGCACCGACCTCCCCAACCAACTCGGTTGGGGCCGACTGGGACGCCCGACCGAGGACGCCTGCCGGCGTGGGTCCAGGGAGCAGGTGGGACGGATAACGAGGTAGCACCCGAGTCAGTCGACTATACACAAAGTCGTACCGCGTCACGCCCTACGCACGTCTGCACAGTGGCACCGTAAACCTACTTGTTACGAAGTAATAGCCTGACCAGGAGAACAGGAACTGAGGACGAAGACCATACCGTATCCACCGACGTGGGATTCGATAAGGCTAAGCAGCGCACGTACACTCACTCTCTTATCCTCCCCTAACCTGTAAGGCCGTCCCCTTGTACTATAAAAGGGGATGGACCCCTGCTTCTACACAGACGATCCGCATGCACAACTCTTACGCTCTCACATGCACCATACACACTCCCAGCACTTAGCGCATGCTTGGGCTTCTGCCACTCTTCTTCACTAAGACGAGAACAGGGCCAGAACTCAGGTACCCTATCTCTTCCTCCTCTCATTTGTACCCCCACTGCAAACTTTGAGCACCTAAGCTCAGGAATAAAGTCGACGATCGACCCCCGACTGGATGTAGGGCACGTTGCCTGAACTAGTATAAATCCTGTGTCATTGCGTGCTAGGCGATATCTGATTAACGTGCGGCAAAACTACAAATATTCAGTCAGATTTCACACCGACACCACGCAATTTGAGCTTTCAAGGCCCGGATTTTTGTGGGCCAGTGAGGCCCGTAAGCTTGGAAATAAAACTCGGCCTATGTTAGAGGCAGGCCCAATTGCGAAACTTCCGTGAAGAGACGCGAGAGAGTCTCTGCAACGCTGCTGCGCCGCCCAAAAGATCTTCGGAGGTCCGTCTGACTACTGAAGTGCAGGCGCGCGCGTGTCGGCAACTTGTACTCCTACGATTGATCATGGCGGAGCGCAACCTCGCGCCGACCTGGGTCACCACGGCTGCCTTCGGCTTCTTCACGCTCAACTCCGGCCTCGCCATCTATAGCGCCAGGGGCGACCCCGCCTCCGTCCTTTTCGTCGTCGGCTCGTACCTCGCCCTGCTCCTCCTCTTCCACTGCCTCCGCGCCTACGAGCGCGTTCCGCCCGGGTCCCCGGAGAGGGAGCGGGCGAGGCGCGCCGTGTGGCCGCTCACCACTGCACGCTGCTCACGGTGGCGTTCTCTTCTCCACAAGCTGGAGCTGCTGGAGCTGGACATCCCATGGAGCGGCAAGTCGCGGCGCTAATGATGGCAGCCTTCGGCGCCATGGCCTGCGACTCGGCGCTCGCCGTCCACGACGCCCGCGGCGGCGACGTGGTCTCCGCGGCAGCCGTACTCGTCACGTACGCCGCGCTCCTGGCGCTGACCTTCCGCTTCCTCCGTGCGTTCGCAGCCCGTGCGCGCGGGGTCGGGCACGGACAGGACGATGAAGGCCGCGGTGTTACCGCTGTCGACGCTGCTGTTCGTCTGGACTAGGGTTGAGTGGTTGGTTTGTTCTTTAGTAACGCGTTCAGTTGAAGTCGCCCGCCGTCGCTTCACTCTCTTCTTATTTCTCGTGTATCTGCATGTTAAGTCTCAAGGCCGCGTTGTGGACGCTGACGACGCTGCTCACGGCGATGTTCGCGTCCAGGGTGGGACCGCTCATGCCGCCGGCCGTCGGCGCCGTCGTATGGGCGATGGCGGCGGTGACTTCGGCCGGTGGATTCTGGGCCTTCTTCCTCAATCCCTGATACGCTAGATCTGCTGCACTTGGTTGCCGAATGAAGCCTGTACTCAGGTAGTGTGTGTTTTATTTCTAATGTTGTATATGTACTACTGGGCATGGTCCCTTTGATTGTCTGTTTTATCTTGGAATAAAGTTGCCCTGATATTTCGGCACCATTCTCTAATTGTCGATTGTTGCCTGTTATCTTCTCCCGTTACCATTCTCGGCACCAGGGCGCCTGCAGTCACCTGGCCGAGGTCTTCGACGAGCTCTCTGCTCCGACCATCGACCGTAGGAACAGAAAAGTTTAAGCTAACAGGGCAAGAAATTGTTCCAAATTAAAGAATGTGGCAACCTACCCCTAAATAACGTGCATGGTCAGAAACGAAAGTTAATCAGTAAGTATTCACTAGGCTGTCACTTTCAAAAGCAGAACCTGATGAGACAAATGGAACAACCGGGGGTACGTGTGCAAAATGGACATGGACTTTGATTTTTTTTTTAAACAAACTAGGTAGCACAACTGCCGATTGTATTAATAAAGAAGATGAAGTACAGACCGGATGAAAACATAAAAAAGAAAAAAAACAGCACAGACACCGACAGGTTGGATTGGGTCCTCAACGCATGTCGCATCACGCCCTCACACGCAACTCAACTCTACAACACATCGGCCAGTTGGATTGGGACATCAACTGTCGCCGAACTCCACTCCTCTCAACACCTCGGCGACAAAACTGAAGCCTAACCATAGCCCGTACCACCAAACACACAGTCAAGAAGTCGTAAAAAACTCCCAGCGTAACGTAGCGTCGACGTTGAACCGAGAAGCAGACCGCACTGCACCGAGAAGGCCACCGCCATGCAAGACCTTCAGCCGTAGTGCCGCTGCAACATCGCTCTCTACCTAACAATGTGATAGCACCGAATCCGGACCTCTCGCAGGCTGCTTCGCAGTCGCTGCCACGATAACACAACGCGCGGGAGCCTCGCCACATCCGCCGTTGGACACTGCCTCCCTCTCGTTGCCTCGAAGATACACTGCGCGCGGGGGCTTGCCACGCCTGCCGCAGTACTCCACGTCATGGATCCGTTTCTTTTGTTACTGTCAGAGTGTTGAGCGCTATTGCCCCGTTCCCCAAGATCTCCATTGATCAGCCAAGCCGCCACAGTGTGTCGACCTCGCCTCATTGCTTCACCCTCGTACATAGCCTTCTCCATCGTGTGAGCAAGCCAAAGAAGTCACTTGCGCCGTCTTCAAACGATGTACCGTGCTGGATAGCCCGGCTAAGCTGAGCCACCCGCTGCGGTCCGCTGCAAGCGTAGTCGTCCCATGCTGTCGATGCCATAAGCGCCGTCCTCCGACGCAGTCCCACACCGCACTGACTTCTGCCAAGCAACGT
Source organism: Setaria italica (assembly GCF_000263155.2). Taxonomy (NCBI): domain Eukaryota; kingdom Viridiplantae; phylum Streptophyta; class Magnoliopsida; order Poales; family Poaceae; genus Setaria; species Setaria italica. The sequence continues at coordinate 2,272,106 of NC_028453.1, read as the reverse complement.
CAACCACCGCGGTCCGCTGCAAGCAGCCAAATCCGACAACCATGCAACAACCACTGGCCGCCACCATAACTTCGATCGCCTGCACATGGGTTCGGCAACACCCATTCAGCTCACCACGCGGCGGAGTTGCCACCATAGGCTATGGCCTCCCATGACAATAGTTCAACAATGCCACGAACCAAGTTGGGCCTCTAGAGACGACGTCTCCAAGGAGGATACGACACCAATGGCGCCATCATTGCTCATCTAGGATCTGGACAGGGTTTTCACCTAGAGAACCCCATGCAGCAAGGTCGTAATTCCAACATGACATCCCCAACGGGGAAGACGACGTCCTAGGACGCCGCCGTCATGTCCACCAGCATGAAGGCCGATGAGAGCTTTCGCCCGCAGCAATACAACCTCTCACTGCACGTACATGGTTCGATACTCCCAGACCACTCCTACGGCAACCTAGCTGAAGCGACACCACCGCGAAGCCTCCACTCGCCATGCCGCCGTACCTCCACATCCGTTTCTGTCAACACCCTCCATCGCTACCCACACGCAGCGCCCTCCACCGCCTGCACATCCCTGCCGACATCCTGCATCTGCTTGCCGTGCTCCTCCTGGCCGCGCGTGCCTCCTAGCCGTCGCGCGCTCTACCGGCCACGTTCCTCCCAGCCGCCGCTGCCGCCGCACTGCTCCGGGCTCGACACTGTAACAGTGATCCGGCGAAGGGGGCAACGGATCCACCCTCGGGGATGGTGGATCCAGCAGCCGGAGGGCCACTGGAGGGCCACCAGGCTGCCGCTGTCGCCGGCCACTGCAACGCCCCTCGCGCCCAAGACCAGCATGTCCCTACACGGCCCCCCACCACGACGGTCGGCCTGCACCACGCATCGGGCTGCCTCCAGCCGCCGCAAGCCACCCCCCGCGCAAATCCGGCTGCAACCACCACTTCCGTGCCCTGCTGCCGCAGATCCACGCGACGCACTCCCACGCGCCGCCTCCTTCACACCGCTGCTGTCAGGCTGCCTCGCCCTGCTCCATCTCCATGCGCAGCAGCAGGGAGGCCTCCACATGTGAAGCTCGCCGGCCACCGCCGCTACCTTCCGCTTGTGTCCATCACCGTCTAGATACGGCCGTATGCGCCCCAGAGCCGGCGATTTGGCCCTGCTGCCGCCCTCCCGGCTGCCGCACAGGCTTCCGACGGCGGCGAGACGTGAGGGAGAAGGGGGAGGTGGTGGCGGTGCTTGGTGTCGGGTTCGTCCGTGTCGCCCAGGAGAGCGACGTGGATGGTTTGCTGTTGAGCCCGAAGTTATTGCAGCTCGTACATGGACTTTGATTGATTTTAATGTAAATACGGTGGTTCGAACAACCGGGGGTACATGTGCAAAATGGCGTGATAATGTAGTGTTTTCGATGCAACAATCAATATAAGCTACTCTTGATTTGTGGTGCTGTAATGTTGCTTGTGTCAATTCAATTCATGTAATTGTTGGAACATAAAACATCGTAACTAGGGTATTTTAGAATATAAGATTGGGTTTTTTCAGTCATTTCTTGTACTTGATTAATTTGCAGCTAAATACTCAGATTTGGAATGTAGTGTTGGGCCAATTGTCAAACAACGTTAAAAACTAGCAACCCAAGAGCCCAGCCCAACCTGATGCACGTTACAAGATGTAGAGTGAAGCATCAACAGCTCCTAGGGTAACAAAAAAAAATGATAAGAGACAAAAATTAAGAAAAAGAGAAGCTTCGTGTCAAGATAAAAAAAATTTAGGTCTTGCACAGCACTTTTTAGAGCTTTTGATTGGAGACACACATGTTTTGAGTTTAGTCCAGTTCCCTCTACACTCATGTCTATCAGAGGATATAATTGGTTAGTGGGCAAAGGACCTGACTGGAAGCTTGCATATCAGCTTGGTTAGTGGGCAAGGGCGGCGAGGACCACTATCCCGCTCCTAGCATTCGGGAAGGCCGTGCGTGCCCCTGGCTCGACCAAAGCTAAGAGTAGACTTGGTCGGTCCAAACTCCAAACTCCAAAGGTCAGGCTTCTTCTGGCCAAGAATTCCAAAGGTAGCTTACCAGACTTAGAACGATTCTCTGTTCCCACCATTAAAATACCCGATCAAGGAAACCGCTGCAAAGAAAAAGTTTGAATGGTCGTGTTGCCCGATGTGCGAGAGAGAGAGCGCGCGCGCGGGGCAAGCATGCAATAATGCGGTGGTGGTGTGGAGCGGCAAAGGTCCTCATCGATCCCTAGCTAATCCCTATATAAAGCAAGTAGCCTCGCCTCCCGAGGGAAGACGCAGCTTAATTAAAACCACACGAAAACCCCATCGCTCGAGCTAGCGACGATGAGCGCCACATTCAAAGAAGAGAGCTAGCTCCTAGTGATACACTAGTAAGGAGCAATGATGGTCACCCTTAGATGATGAGTGATTGATAATGTTGTGTTGGTTTGATATTGCTCTTGGCTTGTGATGTGCAGGTGTAGGATGCGACATGACGGCCGACGGTGTGTAGTGAAGGTCAAGCGAAAGGTTCATGCCGATGGACCAAGAGCGGTGAAAGGTGAATGCGAGTAAGCTTGGACCGATGGACCCGAGGAGTCCGAACAGAGTCATGGGCGGTCCACATGGTGCACGGAAGAGTGAGAGAACATGACGGATGGAGATGATGTTGATCGAGTCGAGCCGGAGGCTCGGCGGAGGCCGGACACTTGTCGAAATTGAGGAGGTCGCGTGACGGCCAAGCAGAGATGGACGGTTTGGGTGGTTTGGGCCTCAAAACCACCGCGCAGGCAGGTTTCTCGGTTTGGGCCTCAAAATCGGGTGTGAGCCCGGTGCAGTCGGAGTTTCGAGAAGGAGGGCATGTGGCATCATCATGAATCTTGCGTCGAGGCGAAGCAAAGTCGTGAAGGTGGCGTGTCCGTCCGATGCGTCGATAAAAATCTGGACCAAAATGCCCCTGCGTGGGCGGTTATCTTAGTTGTAGCTATAGGGGTAGTTTCGTCATCTGCCATGGACTATTTATATAGGTGGATGGCTGGTTGTTTCATAACCCTTGTTAGAAACCCTAATTCATTTGCCCTTATCTTAGGGGATTGAGACTTCTCATTTCAAGTGATCTTGTGTTTGTCTTTTCACTTGGCTTTTTTATCACTTGAATGAGCTTTTATTTTCCCTTCTCCTTCTTTTATTTCTTTCGACTATGAATTTGTATTGGGTGTTGTCAATGCACTCATCAAGGGGGAGATTGAGGACCAATGGTGGTCACCCTTAGACGATGAGTAATTGACAACGTTGTGTTGGTTTGATGCTGCTCTTCGCTTGCGATGTGCAGGTGTAGGATGCGACATGGCGACCAACACTATGTGGTGAAGGTCAAGCGAAAGGTTCATGCCGATGGACCAAGGGCGGTGAAGGATGAATGCGAATAGGCTTGGATCAATGGACCTGAGGAATCCAGGCGGAGTCATGGGCAGTCCACACGGTGCACGGAACAGTGAGAGAACATGACGAATGGAGACGGCATTGGTCGAGTTGAGCGGGAGGCTCGACGGAGGCCGGACACGCGCCGACATCGAGGAGGTCGCGTGGCGGACAAGCGGAGATGGACGGTTTGGGTGGTTTGGGCCTCAAAACCACCGCGCAAGTAGGTTTCCCGGTTTGGACCTTAAAATCGGGGGCGAGCCCGGTGCGGCCAGAACTTTGAGAAGGAGAGCACATGGCATCATCACGAAGCTTGCGTCGAGGCGAAGCAAATTAATGAAGGTGGCGTATCCGTCCGATGCGCCGATAAAAATCTGGACCAAAATGCCCCTACGTGGGCGGTTATCTTAGTTGTAGCTGTAGGGGTAGTTTCGTCATCTACCATGGACTATTTATATAGGTGGATGGCTGGTTGTTTCATGACCCTTGTTAGAAACCCTAATTCATTTGCTTAGAGGCTAGCCAAGTGCTTAAAGAGAGAGGAAAGAGGGAGATGAGAGGGTGATTGCTCTTTTTTCTTAATTTCTTCATCTTAGTAGGCGGATGAAGGGAGGACGCTAGCCCTCATCTTGTAAAGATGATGTCTTCTTGATTTAGGTGTGTTTGATGTCTCAATTTGTGCTAAATCTTTGATTCCTGAGTATTTTTCTTTTTCGGTATTCGAAGCATTTTCGTGGGATTTTTTGTTCTTCGGGTTTGAGCCCAAATCCCACGAGGTTTGTTGGGGATATTTGTTGTTAGGATCCTTGTGAGCATCTATGATTTCATCCCCCCTCAAATCCTCCACGGATTCGGCTTGTTTTGGTGTTGCCCAAAAACTACTCCTTTCTTGTGTTCTTGATCGAAATCATGAATTCAAAGGTGAAGTTTTGGTCTTTTCGAGGAGATCTATTGGACAAAGACTCACTACTTCTGGGCGAACCACTAGCTAAAATTTTGTGAAGTTTGGATGTCATTTGATCAAGTTTCCCTTTTCTTTGGATCTTGACCCGCGCAGGGAAAAATAGGAAATTCCGGTTTTGCAAAACAGGAAGTTTAGGTTTTTGCAACTTGCTTATTTTGGGGAGATCTCTTGGAAATAGACTGTTGACAGTCTTGGAAAGCCATTGTAAAAATTTTGTGAATTTTGGAGTTCGTTTGATCGAGTTTTTCTATTTTTCTTGGAGCTCCTTCAGGCTATTTGGGCAAAACTGGAGGTTCCGGTTTTTGAAAACAGAAAGTTTCGGTTTTTGGTTCCGGTTTTCTCCGAAGCTTGTGGTTCTTTTTTACTCTCTCTGTGTTTGCTTCCGCTAGGTGTCAAGAGCTTTCTAGTGTTGTTCCTAGGTTCAATAGCATCTTCCTTAGCTATGTGGATGTGGAAAATTCTAGAAGAAGGATGTGTGAGTTGATTTTGGAACTTAGCTTGGTGTTGAGAAAAATTTTTAAAGACTCTCATTCACCCCCTCTCGTCGTCCTGCCATATTTTAGCCACGTCCTTAATATATACGTAGTATACCTCAATCCTATCATGCTATAATCAACGTATCAAAGCACACATATACGATTACATGCCAACTCAAACGTTTATTGAGTAAATATATATGTCCCCAGTATTTCACAAAACATGTGGTGATAACAGTGGCGATGTTTCGAATTTTAAGGACGCCTTGCACGTCAGTATGGGAGAAAGTCACGCGGGGTTGAACTGCGTCTAGCCCCTACACATGTTAGCGCCAACACCCTTTGTTTCTCAAACATGTAGTAGATCTACTTAACTACTAACATCTACTGCAAGAAATAAATAGACGGCACAGGCATGCACCCACGACGGCACGAGTGTATAATATCGCGGCGGAGAGGAGACAGCGACCGCGCCATCAATCTCACTAGCAATTTGAGCTTTCAAGGCCCAGATTTTTGTGGGCCAGTGAGGCCCGTAAGCTTGGAGATAAAACTCGGCCTACCGACTGAATGTTAGAGGCAGGCCCAATTGCGAAGCTTCCGTGAAGAAACGCGAGAGAGTCTCGCAACGCTGTTTCGCCGCCCAAAAGATCTTCAGAGGTCCGTCTGACTACTGAAGTGCAGGCGCGCGCGTGTCGGCAACGAGTTGTTGACGCTGCTGAGACTTCACCAATGTCGGTTGATCAATGGCGGTAAAAGCTTCTAGGTTGATCGAGAATGCTAGGCTGTACATTGCAAGGCTCTATTAGCTGCTGTAGTACAGTCGGTAATGACCTTGCTATGTCGGCGTAAAAAATCTACAAATAGCTACTCCTGCACTAGCTAGTAACTCGTTTGGTTGGTTCCTCTCCTTGCACTGCAAGTCTGCAACAACTCCGAAACCCTGGTAATGGTAAGTACATCTTTGTTGTCCAAAGCTGGTTGCAACTTCCAACAGCAGGTCCCACTACTACTCCTCATGGACGGGCAGCAGCGTTCGGCGGCGCTAACGGTGATAGCCTCCGCCGTGCTGGCGTGCAACTCGGGGCTCGCCATCTACAACTCCTGGGGCGACGCGGCCTCCGTGGCGTTCGTGCTCGTCGCCGACGCCGCGCTCCTGCTGCTCTTCCTCTGCCTCCGCGTGCTCGAGCGCGCGGCCCGTGGCGGGGCGGCGGGCGGGGGCAGGAGCAGGAGCAGGATCAAGGGAGCCGTGTGGGCGCTGTCCACGCTGCTCACGGCGATGTTCGCGTCGAGGGTGGCGCCGCTCGTGGGCGCGGCTGTGTGGCTCATGGCCGTCGCCACGGCCGCCGGGGGGTTCTGGGCCTTGTTCCTGAATTGAACCTCCCTTGTTCGCAGTCAGAGCTCAGGAGCCGTATGCATCTGCCTCTGTAGGAATATCCTATTCTATAGGTTGGATTTGTTGTGAGCAAGCCAGCTAGCCTCTGTAGACTGTAGGAAAACGTCTTAGTCGCGTGACTGGGTGAAGTTGCCTACGTGCGTAGCTTCAACACCACGCTCTATGCTTCGCAGGGATAAAAATATCAGTGGATAGCCGATACGTCGGTCGGTGGGCACGTTCGTCATGATTCATGAACCACGTTGGCTTGGCCGGCGGCATGCGCCGCACCGCCCTTGTCAGCTACTCCGTCGTGGGTGGCGCGGCCGGTGCCGCCGCGTTGTTGGGTATACGTCGCGCGCCGCGACGGGCCAGCGGCGATGTCCGTCATTCTCTTGGGTGTCCCGTACCGACAAAGAAGCAAATTTTGACGTTGAAGCCCACAGGGGTAAGGCTAGACGGCCCAGAGGCTGCCGTGTCGTGGCCGTGGCCCACTATAAAGCGTGTCAGCCCACCTGTCTCCATTTGTATCATTGAATGCCGGTGCGTGGACGGAGACTTCCGGTGATCGTGTCCACATCTCTGAGGAAATTGCATCGCAGACCCGTGCGTGGCACAAACGCTAGCCACATGTTTGCCGACTATAAACGGCGAGCTGCTCCACTTGACCCGACCGGCGACTTGGGTCGGTCCGTCAACCGCGGATAAGATTTTCCCTCTCCCATTTGGCCATCTCTCTGCTCCCCCCGAACCACACACACCCATAAAGCACCTCTGCGCTGCCATGGCGGAGAATCGCAACCTCGCGCCGACCTGGGCCACCACGGCCGGCCTCGGCTTCCTCACGCTCAACTCCGGCCTTGCCATCTACCGCGCCAAAGGTGACCCCGCCTCGATCTTGTTTGTCTTAGGCTCGTACCTCACCCTGCTCCTGCTCTTCGGCTACCTCCGCGCCTTCGAGCGCGCGCCCCCCGGTTCCCCGGCCAGGGAGCGGGCGAGGCGCGCCGTGTGGCCGCTCACCACGCTGCTCACGCTCGGGTTCGCGTGGAAGGTCGCCGCGGTGATGCCTTCGCCGGCCGCGGCCGCCGTCGTCTGGGGTCTCGCCGTCGCCACCGCCGCCGGTGGCTTCTTCGCCCTCTTCGTCGCCGGCTGAAGACCGGCACGGATGGATGGATCAGGATCCGCCGCCACCAGGTTCCGTGCTTTGCTCTGCTCGTGCACGGGCACGGCTGACCCTGAAGGTGGATAAGATTATTCAGCCTTCAGAGGAGGTGGCCTATCTGCTCTGCTCTGCTCTGTACAGTGAGCCTGGGATGTTTTAGTGAAGCTGTCGTGTACAGAGGTGCTGTGTATATGGCTGTATATAAGTAGTATGGTATTCCCCTTTGTCGTGTTTTGCAGCTGTGTACATAGTGTGCCCTGCTTGTAAATTTTTGTGACATCAGCGGTACAATAAAATAAAACGAACTTAATTGCTGCCGATAAGGGACTAAGGGTAACGAACTTGCTGAAATTCCAGAGCATTTCTGGTCCAAAATTGGCTAACGGAGCCACGGAGGAGGGCCAGCAACCACAAACCACTCTTCTCCCTGCTCGCCATCTGCGTCACAGACTCACAGCTTCTCCATCCATCGACCGTTGCCACTTGCCAGTGTCGCTTTCGGCGCTGGTGCTGCTGCTGTCAAAGACGAACGACCTTGGATCTACAGCGTAGCAGGCCGAAATTAAGGTCACAAATCAGCTGCACCAACCCGTTTTTATCTGACTTCACCGCCCATGGTTAAAGCCTCAAGAGATTGAACCGACCAACCACAAGACAACTACGGATGGATTATCTAGAACTTGTTGAAAATATAGGGCATGCGTTTCCTACCCAGGAAAACCCGGCAATGCAATCACCACTTCACCAGCATGTACTGTCCAGCCTGCACGTTGCTCACCATCTTCGTCAGCTTCTCTATCGACCGTTGGCAGCATCACTTTCGATGCTAGTGTGAATGGTGATACTCCCTTTTTTTTAAAGATAGTAACGGATACTACTGGTTGTACTTTTCCCAACGGTCTCATTTGACAACGGGTAATCCGGCTCCGCCGCTGGAGCGTCTAGGCCCACTCGCGTTGTCCGGGCCGGCGGCCCGGTCGGTGCTAACTGCGTTTTATTTCTGTCTTTCTGAGCTCCGTCTCGCTCGGCCGGCAGCCGGCACCGACCCAGTCTTTTGCGGACAACAATGTTGGGAACAGCGGCAGATGTGACGACCGTTACTAGCTTGACCAAGTCTCCAACAATTGTAGTATATATATAGCTGCAAGTGTGATCGCCGTGGAGCGTACTACATACACTTCGCTAGCGCACCGTGCGTCGAATGGATCACCATGGCGATGGCGTTTCCCTCCTCACCAAGCTCGGCGTGGGCGCCCTCACCTGCAACTCCGTCTTCGCCGCCTACAGGTCGCGCGGCGACCCGGGCACCCTCGCGTTCGTGCTCGCCGCATACGCGGCGCTGCTGCTGCTCCTGCATTCCCTGCGCAGGTTCGAGCGCGCGCCGCCCGCGGACAGGGGCAGGGCCAAGGCGGAGGTCTGGGCGCTCTCGACGCTGCTCACCGTGATGTTCGCGTCGCGCGTGGCGCCGCTCATGCCGCCCACCGTCGGGGTAGCCGTCTGGGCCATGGCGGCCGCGACGGCCGGCGGCGGGTTCTGGGCGTTCTTTCTTAGCCACCGATGATGGATCGAGCAAAAGTAAGGAGAGGCCGCTCTGCCTGCTGGACTTGGCTTCGGTGTCGTCGTGTCAGGGAGCTGCTGGTTAGAATTTAGATGCTGCAGGCAGCAGCTGCTAATTGCACTGCGATGGTGTTAAAAAAAAAGTGACCAATATATGTAGTAGTGGCAGGTAGTCAGTACAATTTACTTGCTGTAATAATTGTTATATATGATTTACATCTCATATTGGCCAGCCCAACCGAATTTTTTATTTTCATTGTCAAATGTTCAAACCATCACGCATCGTCGTCATCCTCTCTCTCTCTCTCTCCAAAAGAGAGAAACAAAAAAAAGAAGAAACACCAAAGGGCCGGCACGAATCAATGGGCTGCGCCAGACCGGGTCCAGGCAATAACCACGACAAGTGTCCCGCTGCGAGAAAACTGACCTGGTGCTTCGATATTAAAAAAAAAACAGGGCCGGTTTCAATCTCAGAACATTATACCAATCAAATTGAACTATTGTTATCTTTAAAAAGTTTATGAGTTGGATTAGCCTACGCCCTATGCTGTGAGTGCCTGTCTCATTTTGTTCTTGGTCTCCTAGTTCTGTAGCCAAACCTTGAGCCTTGCGCGCCGTCCAACCCACAACACCTAGTAAAAAGCCCACCGGCAGGCGGCCGCTCTCCACCACCACCACCGCTCATTATCCTACTGCTTATCCTACTGCTTATCCTATGCACCGTCCGCGGATGTCGCGTCACTCCCAGGGATGCGTCAAAGAATAAAGGCGTCCATTTCATAAAGAAGAACGTCATCAGCAGTGAGGAGCAGTGAGGAAGATCGATACTTTGAACCTGCGGCGCCAGAGTAATGTCGAAGTAAAAAGGATGACCACGGATCACTCGCCTCTCTCCAGCACGTTATATTTTGCGTCCATTTGTAGAAATAAACGCAACAAGAGAGTTATTTTGTGAATCACATAGCACCACCGATATTTTGGACGTCTTTGGCACCGCTTCACGTGCTTCGGCTGCTGTACCGTACCATTGAGGCACTATGGTAGGGAGCCGGTGAAGCCCAATAAACCAGCTCCACGCAATGCTGAATTCATGGTCGACCGGTCGTTTCTTTCTGTCAGGTTGACGACGCGAACCTCCATTCCCCGTTCTCTTTTCATCCGCACGTGGTGGGGCTTACTGCAACCTTATCACCAGCCGGTCAGCTTCCCCATCTCCCATTAGCTTTTCCGGTTTTCCCCTTTCCCCTCCTCTCTGGCTAGCAGCTCTCTCCTCCATTAGCTTTCACTTCCGACGGAGGGGGCGGTGTCAGATTTATAAGCCCGGCGGAGGCGAAAGCGGTGCCCAGCCCCCGAGCCTGGGAGCCGGACGAGTCGTGGAACGTGGAAGCATGCCGAGTCGTCTCCTGCCCCGAGCTAGAGAGGTCAGTCGGGCAACGGGAGGCACGTCGAGTCATTGGCGGTGTCCAGCCCCAAGCCTAGGGGCCAGATGAGTCGTCGAAGCACATCGAGTTGCCTCCCGCACTGAGCCAGAGAGGTCGGCCGCGTGACGGGAGGCATGCCGAGTCCTCGTCGGTGCCTAGCCCCCGAGCTTGGGAGCTGGACGAGTCGTCGAAGTACACCGAGTCAAGACCTGTAAAATAAATCTTGCGGTGTATTAATCTGTGTGATGAAATATGTGATGTAATGAACTTAATCGTATGTGGTCTAAGAAAAAGATGCTTCATCCCTCCCTTGGCGCATACGACAGGACAACGTGTAGCTGATGCCTGTAGCCGCTAAACACCTAGCCTTGCCTGACCAGCGTCCTGCTAAGATCGGATCTCAAGCTTGTAGTAGGGGTGAACGTAAGGTTGTTTAGGTTTCGCGAGCTAGGACGCCGACCATACGAGTTCGTCATATAGCCTCGAGAGGGGGAGGAGAAGGAAGTGGGACCCAGAGGTTGGTGCCTGGGGGAAGCCCCGAGCTTAAGAGCGAGTGGGCTGCTGAACAGGTTGGACAGCCCCCGAGCGTCAGGAATCGCTCGGACAAAGGAACAGCAGGGCAGTAGGTATGCGAAGAACCTCGGAGGTTCTATTTATTCAATAATAAAAGAAGAAAAAAGATAACATAACTTTAAAAAGGTAGAAACGTCATAGGTGCTCGATGTTCCATGGATTGAAGATGCCTGAGCCATCCGTCTATTGGAGTCGATAGGTGCCTGGCTCATGATCCATGCACGGTCTGCAAAACCATTGGCCGTCGAGCAAAGCTCCAGTATGCCAGGCATGTAAACGCACGTTAGCTCATATGAATTATTAGGAGATTGTAATATGTAGTGGCCGATTCGACTGACGAAGAAAACTAGAAATAGGAAAAAGAAAAAAAGGAAAAAAGCAAGCTCCCTATCTCTCGCGTTAATTGCTCCACCCGGACTCCTTTGTTTGGACGTATCTGCATACCGTCCTACGCAAGCACACTACGCGCATGCAAGCACACGCGCTGGCTTTATGGCCGCCGCCTCGTCAAGTCGTGGTTGGCCGCGCGTCGTCTGCCCGGCGCACGTGGTGGCCGAGGTCCATGGCATGAGTGCATCCGCTCATGCCAGAAGATCCATCAACACGATGGACCTCGTCCGAACAGATCGGAAACAAAGATGGGTTCAAAATTAGCCACGGAAGAATCAGATCATTCTGTAACTTCTAAATATAGAACGACTCACCCGATCGCTCGGCGTGGATGGGTGGGCGAGCACGTGGAAGTCTTTTGTGATCTCGGGAAAAACAATATTGGGATGGGATGCCATCAAGCTCGCTAAGAGGATCTCGCAACCATCCTTACTTGGCACGTCAATTGTCGGATTTATAAGCCCGGCAGTCCACCAGGAGGTTACCCAGGTGGTTGATTTATAGGTGAGGGTGATTACAAAACTAAAAACTCGATGGTGATTGCGAGAACATGAAGGGAACACCGGAGTTTTAGACAGGTTCGAGCCTCCGAAGAGAAATACACTACGTCCTGTATGCGTGGATTGTATAGCTTGGTATGAGATGAGATGTCCTCGGAGGTGCCCTTGGCCGCCTCATATGGCTGACGATCAAGGATTATAAGTTGGTTTGTATCTAATCTACTCGGTAGTTACATGGAAAACAATCTGAGTCGTACTACAAAACGCGTCCCGCGATGTCCAGGTAGATTTGAACAGTCTTGTTGCCTTAACGTGTACTCCAAGTAACTTCATATCCTCGATCCGCACGTTCTGGTCCGGCGGGCCCACTTGTCAGATCTGACCAATATCCTGATCGGTGGGGATCCATGGGGTACCCATATCCCTCATGCGGTTTGCACCTCCCCCTCCCGGCGGTGGCACCACACGGGCCCCCTCGGTGGGCTCCCCAAGCGGCAAGAGAGCCGGTGCGGGCCCGAGGCAAGCTCGCCCGCTGCCGTCCACCCCTCGGATTTTTTGTTTCTAGATTTTTTTCCATGAATCTTTGTGACAAAATTTTGCTCACAAACTTTTATTTCAATTTTTTTTCGGATCGTATCCTTCCTAAATTTTCTTCAAAACTTTTTGTTCAAATTTTTTCTTACAGTTTGGTTCCCAATTTTTTTCACATATTTTTTTCTACAAAGTTCGATCAGAAACTTTTGCATGCAAATAGTTTTGTATAAAAAATTGTGTATAAATTTTGTGTGCATAAAATTTATATACATTTTTTCTGGTGATTTTAAAACGCTGACGTGGGAGGAGGAGATGCACGTGGGCACGGCCGACAAGCTGTCGGGAGCTCCACCCGCTCCTCCCATCCCCTAGTTCTTTTTTTTTTCAGAAGTGTCGTTGCATCGAATACTACTCCGGCGAGTGTGAGTACTGAGCCCTTGTTTACTTCACCCCTAACTCCCAACTTTGGCACTATGCAAAAAGAAGATTCCCCATCACATCAAACTTGCGGTGCATGCATGGAGTACTAAATGTAGACGAAATTAAAAACTAATTGCACAGTTTTGTTGTACTTTGCGAGACGAATCTTTTGAGCCTAATTAGTCAATGTTTGGACAATAATTCACAAATACAAACGAAACGCTACAGTGTGCTATAGTGCTGTAACAGTAATTTGGCACCTCCCAACTTTAGCAACTAAACAAGGCCTGAGAAGGTTCCCACTTCCCCGTTGCTTCAGAACATTTTCTGCGCCGGCAATGACGGAAGCGGTGGATGCACCTGCGCGCCACGGACAAACTGAATGCGCAACAAAGTTAGGGCTTGTTTGGGAAGGGGTGTTAAACTTTAACACCCTCAAATGGAGTGTTAAACTTTAGTATCTTGCGGTGTTTAGATAGTTTGTTAAACTTTAACACGTTACACGAGAAATGACAATATTGCCCCTCCTTCCTCTTGCACACTACCCTTTCCCGTGCTGCTGCGCTATCTAATCGACGAGAGGTGGGAGCTGAGTGCTCTCCTAACATTGCCCCTTAGGAGAGGAGAGGACCGGGGACGGAGGGGCCGCACTTAGGGGCTGACGGTGGTAGAGGAGAAGCCGCTCGCAAGCTCTCCCGCGCGGCCGCTCACCGCGCCGCTCGGAGCCGCCCTCCGTGCCCGCGCCTACTCCCGCCGAAGCCGCCTCCCGCACCCACCGCCGAAGCTGCCACCTGCCCCAAAGCCGCGCCGCCGAAGCCGCCGCCTGCCTCGCCGCCGAAGCCGCGCTGCCCCAGCCACTCCTGCGCCCATCACTGAAGCCACCACCCGCGCCGCCGCCTGCCCCGCCACCGAAGCCACGCCCGCCTAGGCGCTGTTGCTGCGCTGCTCCTCCCCGTCCGCTGTTGCCGCGCCAGCTACTCCCGGTCGCCCGCCGCTACCTCCGAGAGGAGAGAGAGGATGTGAGAGAGAGAGGGAGTGGAGATGGAGGAGGACCTGTGGGCGGGAGAAGATGCCGCCGCCCGCCGCCCATGCGAGGCCGCCAGCTAGCCGCGGGGGCCGAAGGGGAGGACCAAGGCACCGTCCACCGGCTCGCCGCGCCGTGGATCTGGGGCGGCGTGGGGAGGAGACGAAGGTGGGTAGAATGGGAGGACCTGTGGGTGGGGATGGCCGGCGGGATGGATAGCCCGGCACTACTTGCTTCCGTTGTCGCCCTCCTCCCGAGATCCCGTCGCCGCTATTCGCGGCGGCCCCCGGTGCGGCGGAAGGCAGCGTGGGAGCAACGGCCCACGGCGCGGCGTCCTCGACGGCGCGGCATCCCGGCGTAGGAGCGGCGCGGACCGGCGGTGTTGGGCACAGCAGCGGCACGCGACGGGCGGACCGGCGGCGCGGGCACAAGCACACAGCGGAGGGAGCGCAGAGCGGCAGCGCCGCGCGCGGATCGAGGGAGGAAGATGGGGGCAGCGGAGGAGAGAAAGGGGGCAACCAGGGGATATGTGAACTAGGGGACCACTTTTAACACCTTTAGCAAATTTTAACACCCCTCCATGTGTTTATAAAAAATAGGGTGTTAAACTTTAACACAACTCTTTTAACACAACTGTTTGGCAGCCAATGTGTTAAAAATGTGTTAAAAGGGGTGTTAAACCCCCTTCCTAAACAGGGCCTCAACCAGTTACGGGCAGTTATCACGGAAGATCGAGCTACTTTCCTCGTGACCATATATTCCTCGACCTGATTCTGATGATCTGATCTGATGAAATATGGCCGGCAGCGCGAGTTCTCGCTCAAAAGTGCTGACGCAGCACACCACGGATCCACCGAAAGCGGCCAAGAGCGCGGATTATAAGCGTCACTTGCCATTGCCAAAGTAGGGAGCTCATTGCACGCCGGGAATGATGGACCGTGGCCATGGCCGCTCGCTCCTCACCGTGCTAGGCCTCGGCGTCCTCACGTGCAACTCCGCCGTCGCCGTCTACAGGTCCTGGGGCGACCCGGCCTCGGTCGCGTTCGTGGCCACCGCCTACGCGGCGCTGCTGCTGCTCCTGCGTTTCCTGCGCGGGTTCGAGGGCGCCCGGCCTGGAGAAAGGGGCAAAGCGAAGGCCGCCGTCTGGGCGCTCTCCACGCTGCTCACCGCGATGTTCGCGTCGCGCGTGGCTCCGCTCATGCCGCCGCTTGTCGGCGTCGCCGTCTGGGTCATGGCGGCCGCGACGGCCGGCGGTGGGTTCTGGGCGTTCTTTCTTAGCCCCTGAGGAGTGCGTTGGTTAGTAAGAGTGAACGGCCAGCTTCAGTGTCACTCGCAGTTGGAGACCTGCTGCGTAGATGCTGAAGTTATTATTCTTGCCCGGTTCCGGCCGCTGGGCTTGATGTGGACAAGTGGTGGAGTGATGAACTAAAATTGCTGCCGCAAAAGCGAAGGACATTGAAGGCAGCCAAGAATTTTTGAAGGAAGATCGGTGCCACCATTACAAGTTATGGTGCTCACCAAGCAAGAAATGGAGTTGAGAAGACAGGCTGTGGGTCTCCCAGCGTGCGTTAGTTTCCTTATGTTATTGCTTCCTAATTTATTTGAGTATGTTCTTAATTATGTAATAGGACCTATGTATCAGACTGCTTTTCTTCTTCTCCTTAAATGACAGGCACCAGTTCTTCAAAAAAAATTATTCTTGCCCGCGTGCCGATAATAGTTTTTTTCATATTTATATTTTCCTTCGTCCTACATTTTCCATCTTGTTCGGCAAATTTACCTATAGTGTTTATTCAATCGTTGATTTCCAAATGTTGCAACTTGTAGCCTGAAAAATTGTTAAATTTCAGGCACCTAAAATATAGCAATTCCCAACAATAATACCAATTTCTTTATATTACTGACAAAATTTAATAAAACATACCCATATCAACAGATAGAGCCATTGTCTCAAAGAAAAAAAAAGGTAAGAAATGAAACAATATGTTTCCATACACCTGAAAGTGATAAAACAAACGGTCAAAGAAATTCTTAAGAATCTTTTTGATGAAACAGAAATTCTTAAGAATTGTACATAACGTGGACACTCGTCTAGTAATGGATGCCATCAGTATCCTCTTCACTACGGGTGCATTTGGATCCTTACCAAGAAAAAATTCTAGCCCTGTTGTACTAGATTTGGTGTTTGGAATTGTAATTTTTCTTTTTTGCTTTTGGGGGTTACCTTGACTTGCAAGGCCAAAATATCTTGTTTCTGATAGAGTCAATTCGGCTCGCTTTCAATGGCGAAATTGTGCTTCCCATTCTTATGCCCTCTTTCTACCCTATAAATGGAGTCGGATTTTCTGCCGCACCACAAGAGCCCTTTGAGGACCGTGATTCCAAATCTACCAAGAGTATGAAGAATCAAATGCTTGTGCTCCCACTTTTTTGTTCGTACTTTGGCCACTAATTTTGAACAAATACATTTGCGGACATTTATAAGTGCGTAATATCCTTA
Organism: Setaria italica; assembly: GCF_000263155.2. NCBI lineage: Eukaryota > Viridiplantae > Streptophyta > Magnoliopsida > Poales > Poaceae > Setaria > Setaria italica. The sequence goes on along the minus strand of NC_028453.1, from coordinate 2,255,788 downwards.
ATAATGCACACTGGTGACGACAAATCTAACTATAGCGGTTCAACTTTAGTTACCAACATATTTTCCGAATGTTAGTTACCAACATATTTTGAAAGAGAAGTAGCTTTGGAGGAGAACCGCAAGGCGCGCCGCCGGATGTACGGCTTCGAAGAACAAAGCTGTGGAGCGAAGCTCTCCAAAAGTTCTTTTTTTTTCTTTTTTGAACAAACGGCATGAGACAGAGTTCTCCAAAAGGTCAGGGGGCATGTAAATATTGACACTAGTTCACTGCATGCACTGTGCCTAGACAAACTAAGGGGGTGTTTGGATACTAGGTGCTAAACTTTAGCAGCGTCACATCAGATGTTCGGATGCTAATTAGGAGGACTAAACATGAGCTACTTATAAAACTAATTGCAGAACCCCTATGCTAATTCGCGAGACGAATCTATTAAGCCTAATTAATCCATCATTTGCAAATGGTTACTGTAGCACCACATTGTCAAATCATGGACTAATTAGGCTTAATAGATTCATCTCGCGAATTAGACTCCATCTGTGCAATTAGTTTTGTAATTAGCTTATGTTTAATACTCCTAATTAGCATCCAAACATCCGATGTGACAGGTGCTAAACTTTAGCATGGGGTATCCAAACACCCCCTAACAAACTCAGAGCCAAGCGACGGCACCCGATGGAAAGAAGAGCGAAGAAGTCGAGGACAAGATTGAGAAAAACAGAGGGGGGGGGGGGGGCGGACCGCGGACCCTTGTACTGCAAGAGGGGGAAAGGCCTGGAGAATCGGAGACAATCGCTGCCTGATTCCTCCGGCCTGGCCGCTTCGAAAACCAATCGGTGGTTCTTCGCCGGCGCACCACCTCACGACCTTCCCGTCCGTGATCAGTGGCAAACACTTCTTTTAGTTTCTAAGAATACAAGACTACAGTTCTGGGAGGTCATAAGTAGGAAAAGGAAAAACAAAGAAAAATAAAAAATTTGTCCAGTTGGATTAGGACATCAACGTGGGTAACCACTCAACTCAAAGCCGCTACACCCAACCGGTTGGATTGGGATGTCAACGCGGCCTCCCAACTCCACACACCATGGCGGCACACACCAACATTCATGCTCATGTATTTGCCAAAATCTCCAGGCATAGCCATGTGTCGACAGGGAATCAATAAAAGCAGACTGCACCGTACCACCTGACAGAGTGATACCACCGAATCCGGACCTCTCACAGGCTGCTTCGCAGTCGCCACCACGATAACACAACGCGTGGGGGCCTCGCCACATCCGTCGTTGGACTCTATCTCATTCTCGTCACCTCGAAGAATCACCACATGCGGGGGCCTTGCCTCGCCCGTCACGGTACTCCATGTCACGGATCCGTTTCTTTTAGCGCCTTCAGAGCGGTGGGCAATGCTGCCCCGCTCCACCAGATCTCCATCGATCAGCCAAGCCGCCACCGCAGGTCGACTTCGCCTCTTTGCTTCAGCCGCACAAAAGCTTCCACCATCATGTCAGCAAGCTAGAGATGTCGCTTGCGCCGTCTTCTGACGATATACTGCACCGGGTAGCCCAGCCAAACTGAATAACCCGTGGCCGAGACCTGGGTTTGGCGCACACGATAGCTCGGGGCTGGCGGCAATGGTTCCTCTTCTCCCGCCCGTGTGACACGATAGCTCCTGTATCTTCACCGGTGGTGGCGTGGTGTCGCGGCTGGGGTAGCCTGTGCAAGGCGTGCTAGCGATGCCATGGAGGTGCGGTAGGAACGCCTAGCGCAGGGGCGCGCTGGCGCCACCGAGGTGGTGTTGCGGGCATTTTGGGGCCACCTCTTCTCTAAGGAGTTGCAGAGACGGCGCGGGAGAGGGAAGCGGCTGGGTGATGGTAGGGGGCTCGAGTAGCGTGGAGAAGGTTGCACACGGTGAGACGCATACGTAAGGTGGCGTTGCACCGAGGAGACACCCGACAACGCGTGTGTTGACCCAAAATCCTGAAGGTGGTGGACCCTGCATCACCACATGAGGACCTGGGAGATCTGCTAAACTCCAGTGCAGAATCCAAATCGGCGCGCATGGTGTGCGCGGGCGTGCCAGTCAGTTTGACCATTCAACTGACAAGGTGGAGATAATTCTCTCGAAGTTCGATGGAGTCGGCCGATCGAGCCGATTTAATATAATTTACAATAACCATCAGCCATACGACCGATAGGAAACACGATGCTGTTGAGTTGTTGCTCCACCATAGCTAGAGCCACAAGCCGATGAGATCTAAACTAACATCACCACCAATATTTTTAGGTGAAACCACAGCGATACGCCCGGTAGTTGCAGTCTAGAAATATTTAGCAGGTCGTTAATCTGAACCCCGCCAACTGATGAATCCAATCACAATGGAACTTACTCCCAACAGCACTCGAAGGGGTAACCAAGATTAAGATGCAACAGGCTATTAAATGATCTATCGTCTATGATGACCGATCTAAAGCTAATTAAAGCAAACTGAACGGCAAGACGAAAGAATAGATAAATATCAGCCGATGCAAGCTTAATCAAGGTGAGATAACTGGTGAATACCGTAGATCGAGACAGAAGCGATGCGCCGTAAGTCAAAGATCCAAGATACGCGATAACTGGTAGATGAAACTAGACGAAACCACAGCGATGCGCCCGGTGGTTAAAGCCTAGAACACCTGGTGACGGAACTTGCAGCTCGCCAGAGATCGAGGTCGATGCAGCCCAGCTTACTAGAAGGAACTCGTCGAGAATCTACATTACTCCTACTCCTAGGGTAATGGCGTGAAGCCGAAAGGTAAAGGTAAATATGTTGTATTATTGATCGTGTGATGATCATTACAATGGCCACGACCCCTTATATTTATAGGGCGGATGGCCTCTGACGCACCACGTACAAGGCAAGTCACGTACACAATCTTTTCTAATAAAAAACTCTATCTCTAACTAACCCAACTCTATCTCTAAAATATTTTATTCTATGAAACAACCTCCCGTACATGCAAAGATCGACTGCATGCATAATTATTCTGGTAGCCTCCCACGTATGGCATGCAAAGTGCACCAGAATCCATGTTGTATATTCTAATCATTTTTATCCATACGTGCTGGCCTTTCCTTTATATCAGCCTTGCCTCTCCTTGCCAATCAATCCAATGAAGCCAATTTGGACTCCGTGCCATGTGCATGCATGCTAGCTTCTTATTGTTGTACGTGACTCCAATTATCTCGTACTCCGAATTTATAGGATTGGTCAAAATCCGGTGTCAACACAGGCCCCCCAGTTTCGGAGTATGAAGGCTTCATGTTCCGAAACTAATTATAGAAGTCCAACGATTCGGTGTAACACAGGCCCTCCAGTTTCGGAGTATGAATGCTTCATGTTCCGAAACTAATTATAGAAGTCTGATGCTTGTCTTTAAAGCCAATGACGTCTGATTGTAATATTTGAAGCCCCATCGACTCCTCTTGAAATGTAAAGAACCCCATCGGCTTGATGCCTTGATCCCATTGTGAGCCAATGAATTCGTTGGCAGTGGAAACAAAAGATCAAGTATGTTGACACCAAAACTTGGTGCAGTAACCAGCAAGCTTTTGTTGTCAACACAGGCCCCCCAGTTTCGAAGTATGAATATTTCATGCTTCGAAATTAATATCCAATATATTTTATAAGCAGCCGATACTATTTTGCTTGATCCAATCAGCTGAATTTTTTATTGGCCAAGCAATCAGCCGATGCTTATCGCCAAACAATTAATCGGCCGAAGCAATCAGCCAATACTTTTTGCCAAGCAGTTAATCGGCCGATGCATTTTTTTTTAATTAGCCGATACAACTTTCAATCGGTCTATCCAATTTTCAATCCGCTGATGCAATTTTTTCAATTAGCCGATACCCTTATATATATATATCTATATATATATATATATATTTAATTAGTCGATGCTTCCCTTATCTCAATCGGCCGATGCATCTTTTGAACCAGTCAGCCGATGCATCTTTTGAACCAGCCAGCCGATGCTTTCTTTATTTCAATCGGCCGATGTATATTTTTTTTAATCGGCCGATACAACTTTTGATCGGCTGATCCAATTTTCAATCGGCCGATTTTTTTTATCAAAAAGGAGACGCACGAATGGCCGATACCCCTCTCTTTTGTCAACGCACCAACGTGGTCGATGCTTTTTTTTTCTAATCAATCGGCCGATGCTTCTCTTATTTCTTTCTTTCTGTTTTGTTCTTTTGCCCTGCTTTCACTCGTTCCTTTCCCATCGGCCGACCGCCTCCTCCTTTTTTTTTTAATTCCAACTGGGCGATGCTTTTTGTTTTAACTAACCCACCGATGCTTCCCTGCACTTTATTTTAACCAATACACCGATGCTTCTCTTCAATCGGCCGATTAGCCAATGCAATTTTCAATCCGCTAAACCAATTTTTTATCGGCCGATGCCAACTTTTTTCTTCTTCTATTTTTTTTTCAATCGGCAATACCAATATTCCATCGGCCGATGCCACGCTTTTTTTTTTCAATTCCAACTGGCTGACGCTAATCGGCCGATGCCTCTCTCTATTTTTTTTCTTTTAATTCCAACAGGCTAACGCTAATCGGCCGATGCCTCTCTCTGTTTTTTTTCTAATTCCAACTGACTGATGCTAATCGGCCGATGTCTTTCTCTACGATTGGCCGTTGTTTTTTTTCTTAATCAGCTGATACAACTCCAATCGGCCGATCCCATTTTCCATCAGCCGATGCAATTTCCAATCGGCCGATCCCTTTTAATTCTTCCAATCAGCCGATACAACTGCCGATGCATTTTTTTTATTTCTCTCTTGCCCACCCGCTGGAGCTTTTCCAATTGGCTAAAAAAATGTTGCATCAGCTGAAAAATACTTCTATCGGCTAAAAAAAAAGTTCCATTGGCTAAAAAATAATTCCATCGGCCACTATGCTTGCCGATTATATTCCATCGGCCGATGCTTTGTTTCCTTTAGCTGATAAAAAAAAAAACTCCATCAGCTACTATGTGCCCAGCCGATACTTGTTTCCTCTGAACTGGTCGATATATAACATCAGTAAGGAATGATGGTGTCGATGTTGTATCGGTTTCCTCCGTAATTAATCTAGGATCAAATTTATCTATACAATGTGCAGCCGATTGAAATTAAGATCATCTTTCTGTACCATCGGCTCTTCTGGTTGGAATATTATATTGATTTGAATTAACTCCAACACACTGATGCCGATGCTGAAGATGCTTTTTTATTGAATAAAAATGTGAGCCTTATGACCGTGTCCCACTGGGCGTGCCAAAATGTGTTGACCCAAAATCCTGAAGGTGGTGGACCCTGCATCACCACATGAGGACCTGGGAGATCTGCTAAACTCCAGTGCAGAATCCAAATCGGCGCGCATGGTGTGCGCGGGCGTGCCAGTCAGTTTGACCACTCAACTGACAAGGTGGAGATAATTCTCTCGAAGTTCGATGGAGTCGGCCGATCGAGCCGATTTAATATAATTTACAATAACCATCAGCCATACGGCCGATAGGAAACACGATGCTGTTGAGTTGTTGCTCCACCATAGCTAGAGCCACAAGCCGATGAGATCTAAACTAACATCACCACCAATATTTTTAGGTGAAACCACAGCGATGCACCCGGTAGTTGCAGTCTAGAAATATTTAGCAGGTTGTTTCATAGAATAAAATATTTTAGAGATAGAGTTGGGTTAGTTAGAGATAGAGTTTTTTATTAGAAAAGATTGTGTACGTGACTTGCCTTGTACGTGGTGCATCAGAGGCCATCCGCCCTATAAATATAAGGGGTTGTGGCCATTGTAATGATCATCACACGATCAATAATACAACATATTTACCTTTACCTTTCGGCTTCACGCCATTGCCCTAGGAATAGGAGTAATGTAGATTCTCGACGAGTTCCTTCTAGCAAGCTGGGCTGCATCGACCTCGATCTCTGGCGAGCTGCAAGTTCCGTCACCAGGTGTTCTAGGCTTTAACCACCGGGCGCATCGCTGTGGTTTCGTCTAGTTTCATCTACCAGTTATCGCGTATCTTGGATCTTTGACTTACGTCGCATCGCTTCTGTCTCGATCTACGGTATTCACCAGTTATCTCACCTTGATTAAGCTTGCATCGGCTGATATTTATCTATTCTTTCGTCTTGCCGTTCAGTTTGCTTTAATTAGCTTTAGATCGGTTCATCATAGACGATAGATCATTTAATAGCCTGTTGCATCTTAATCTTGGTTACCCCTTCGAGTGCTGTTGGGAGTAAGTTCCATTGTGATTGGATTCATCAGTTGGCGGGGTTCAGATTAACGACCTGCTAAATATTTCTAGACTGCAACTACCGGGCGCATCGCTGTGGTTTCACCTAAAAATATTGGTGGTGATGTTAGTTTAGATCTCATCGGCTTGTGGCTCTAGCTATGGTGGAGCAACAACTCAACAGCATCGTGTTTCCTATCGGTCGTATGGCTGATGGTTATTGTAAATTATATTAAATCGGCTCGATCGGCCGACTCCATCGAACTTCGAGAGAATTATCTCCACCTTGTCAGTTGAATGGTCAAACTGACTGGCACGCCCGCGCACACCATGCACGCCGATTTGGATTCTGCACTGGAGTTTAGCAGATCTCCCAGGTCCTCATGTGGTGATGCAGGGTCCACCACCTTCAGGATTTTGGGTCAACACACGCGTTGTCGGGTGTCTCCTCGGTGCAACGCCACCTTACGTATGCGTCTCACCGTGTGCAACCTTCTCCACGCTACTCGAGCCCCCTACCATCACCCAGCCGCTTCCCTCTCCCGCGCTGTCTCTGCAACTCCTTAGAGAAGAGGTGGCCCCAAAATGCCCGCAACACCACCTCGGTGGCGCCAGCGCGCCCCTGCGCTAGGCGTTCCTACCGCACCTCCATGGCGTCGCTGGCACGCCTTGCACAGGCTACCCCAGCCGCGACACCACGCCGCCACCGGTGAAGATACAGGAGCTATCGTGTCACACGGGCGGGAGAAGAGGAAGCCATTGCCGCCAGCCCCGAGCTACCGTGTGCGCCAAACCCAGGTCTCAGCCACGGTCCTCGTGCCGCTCTCTCTCCACACTCCCCGCTGGCCTGTCGCTTGCCCCACCTTTGGCCGACACCACACTGTCGCTGCGCAGTCACACGCCGGACTGGCCGTCCTCCGTCCACCACCGCTGGCCGGTCCGCTCATTCAATTGACCGCGCACCATCACGCACGTGCAGCCTCAGCTCCCTGAAAATGGCCGCCGCTGTTCCTGCACGGGGCCTCGTCGGTCCTCCTCCTCCCACAACCGCACTAGGCCACCTCCTCCACAGCCTCCCAGATCCATCAGGGCAAGCTGCCGCGATCACCGCATCTTCTTCCCCGACGTGGCGTGCTGCTGGGCCAGCCATCTCCTCGTCGCCTGGGGCAGCAGTAGCAGCGCGGACGAGAGCCTCCGGAACTCCTGCAACAACTTCACTCGCACCCTGGCATGGATGCCGACCAGCATCATGGAGGGCCTGTCGAGGTTGATCCCTCGCCGCCGGAGCCACCACTACCCGGCCACTCCCCACTATCTCCAGCCACCGTCGCAGGCGCCGCCTCCAGTTCTTCCTCCGTCGTTTATCTCCGAGGAGGTCGTCTTCTTTAGCATGCTCGAGCAGCAGTACGGTGCCTACCACCGTTCTTCTACGGGTGCCACTTCTCCGACGCCCTGAGGGCTGTACGGAGGGAGGGCAAGCTAGTCTTCGTCCAACCTCTGCCTCCCCGAGCACTCGCCTAAGGGCCTGTCGCCGGCTGTCGCCCACCACGTCCCGTCGCCCCCCATCATCAGTGGATCCGGCCTCGGGGACGTCGAATCCACACCCGCCAGGGCCCGATCTGGCCGTCCTCGCCGGCGCAGCTGCGGGTCGTCCCTCCAATGATTGAGGCGGTCGTGCCCACCTGGCCACGAAGAGGAGAAAAAGGCCGCCCCGCTGCCACCATCATTGCGGGCTGCTCGGGCTTTCGGCAGCCAGCTCGAGCGGCGGCGCGGTGAAGGGAAGGGAGGAGGGGGGAGTGGGAGCCGACGTCGGCATTCGCCCGCCCGTGTCGCCCACGCGGGGGCGATGCATACGAAAGAAAATACAAATAGTGCCAAACACGAGGTCAGCTTCTGGTGCTGTGTCTTTTTAACAGTTGTTTTCGCTTAGATCCGGATCACGCCGCCTCACGGTTCTCCCATGCGATCATGGGCTCTGATCACGAGCTCTTGATGATCCCTTCTCGCTCATCTTTCCTCTCATGGCCTTCGATTCAGAGCCAGGGCCATCGATATAGGTTTAATCGAAGTTATTGTTCTACCGGTGGAACCCTCTGGTGGCGTTTGGGAAGTTGGAAATGGGGGTTAGGATAGGGAAATGAGGGGTGGGTTAGTTTTTTCCCAATATTTGGGAGTGGGATAGGGAAATGGAGGAGGTTCTGGATTGGGATAGAAATACCTCATTTCCCAGCGTTCAAAACCCACCGGTGGGGGTGGGTTTGGGCGGGATACAGCTGAAATAAACGTGAAATTACCTTCTTACCCTTGAAAACAGATAAGGTCCCTCCACTCTCTGATCTCCATCCGTCTCCAGCGCTCTTCCTCACCTTGTCCGGAGGGACGCGACGGAGCAGCCGTGCCACGCCCGCCTGATTCCTACCTCGGGCACTCTCTTCCCCTGTCTCGTTGATAGCCTCCTCCTACTTCCTGCTCCCAGTGCCCGTGGATAGTACACATGTATAGCCTACCATGGATAGTACACATGTATTATATATATTCAGTTTCGGCGCACATTTAAGCATGTTAGTTTGCTTAATTCAGTGGTTAATTTGACTAACATAACTTCCTTTGTTTAAATAGCATGCATCATTATCTAGTATTCTGTTAAATAAGAAATCATGTATTGCTAACATTAACTCCACCATTACACAGATGATGGCTCCAGGATGTGTCAATATCTTGATGCACCATGGGGGTGCTTTTTCAAAACAAGATGAACTAACTTACGATGGAGGTGGTATCACTCCTTTTCAAAAAATTGACAAGGACGAATTATCATACTATCATTTAGTACAACTGTCCAAAACTGTAGGCTTCAAGGATGCCATTCCAGGTCGTAGTCTTGATGAAGGTGGTATAGACCATCTGAAAGATGACACTTCTATTTCTGAAATGATGAAGTATGCAAACGGGGCTAAGTTTTTAGAGGTTTACATTCAGCATAACGAACATGATGTTAGCGGCTATCCAACTGTTGGTGATGCCGCCCAACAAGACAACACTGATGATGTATTACATATGTTTCACTCCATTTAATTTTGGATGTCAAATGTATTTTACTCAACAATTATTTGAGCAATATTTGATTGTGTGTATCTATGTCGTCCAACTGCGATGATTTTGAGTTGCGCCTTTGTGTTCTAATTGTACCAAACCAAAATTTTATGTCAATATAACTTATCAAATATTATTTCACAGAAATGGCCCGTCGTCCAAGAAAGAGAGACATCCTAGTCTTATGCCAAGAAATGGGACCGCATAGAATAAAGCTTTTGATGGCACTCCATGTTGTGCGCCTGACATGCAATTCACATATACACTAGCTGGTTGGGAAGGGTCAGCTGCGGATGCAAGGGTGCTCCGAGATGCCTTGGCAAGGCCAAATGGTGTCAAGGTTCCTCGTGGTGAGCGATATTAACTAAGTGCACAATACTGTCAATAGACACGAAATGATTATAAGAAAATAAATTGTGCTTTGTGCAACGTAGGCTGCTACTATCTCATGGATGCTTGGTACAAGAATTACGATAGATTTCTTGCTCCATATAGAGGACAACGCTACCACCTAAAAGAATGGAGTAACCCACCTAAAAAAAAAGGAGGAATTGTTTGACATGAGGCACTCGTCAGCAAGAAATGTGATAGAAAGAACCTTTGAGTTACTAAAACTACGTTGGGGTATAATTAGAAATGGATCCTATTACCCTATAGATACCCAAAACGGTATAATCCTTGCTTGCTGCTACCTGCACAATCTCATACGACAACAAATGAGTTCTGATCCATTTGAGGCACAAGTGGATGCCTTCTGGAACATGAAGGCAGCACCACAGGTGTGATTGACCGTACTGACTCATCAACGGAGTGGATAGAATTTAGAGATGGTGTAGCAAGTAAGATGTGGGATGCATGGAAAGCAAAACATCGGTGAAAGATGTGCTTTAGCTTACATCTACATGTAGCTTGGCTTTTGTAGCGGTCTCTTTTGTTATGTTTGTTTAATTATTTTGCAATGCTGGTCTAAACTTGAAGTTTAGATAATGGACTGAGTGTCATGGCTTTTGTATCAATATATATCTTTTATTCTAGTGGTTCTATATACTTTCAATGTCTGTACACTGAACTTTCTGATATGTTGATTGTTAATTAAGTAATCACTTGTATACATCTTGTCATTTTACTTAATTTATTAGTATAAAATAGACAAACAAGGAAAGCAAACCTATAAGGCTAAGGAAGAAGAGACACAAGAGGCCCTGGACTGCAGAAGAGGAAAAGGTACTTACTGATGTACTGTATGAAATGAATGATTCTGGATGGAAGGTGGACACAGGCCATAAGTCTGGATACCTTTCCTTAATTGAAAAGGAGCTTGCTAAGAGACTACCAAATGCTCATATTAAAGCTGACCCTCATATTCAATCTAAAGTGAAGACACTGAAGAAGCTACTGTCTTATATCTTGGATATTCAGTAGTCTGGTAGTGGCTTTGACTGGGATGATGAGCGAAAAATGGTTGTTGGAGACAAAGACCAATTCATGGGCTGGGCAAAGGTACAGTTGGTCATGCATACATGCATCGTAATTCATAATTTTGTTCTAATGTCTTTTTGATAATGACAATCTAATATGTCTGCAGAGTCGACCTGGAGCAGCAGCTTTGTATGGGAAGCCCTTTGTGAATTTTGATAGGTTATTTGAGATTTATGCTAGTGACTTGGCAAAAGGAGCGAAGGCTAAAGGACCTGGAGATCAATTTGACTTGCATGAAGAGCTATCCTCTACAGATGTGATTGAACAAACCCAACAGATGGACAGTGCAGTTGACTCCCATTCACAACCGCCATGCCATGGTAGCAACTCATCAAGTGGAGTTAAATCTTTAGCTGGTCGTAAGAGGGTGCTTTTGGATGATAATATCCTTGCCTCGGAGTTTTCAAATATTCAAAAGCACTGAACACTCTTGTGGAAGCTGAAACAGCAAACGCAGCTGCTATGAATGCAATGCAGTCTGCATTTACCCAGGAACTTGAGGCTCAGAAGCGGACTGATGAAAGGAGGAAGCAATTGTTCAGTGTGCTTAAGAAATTATCTGGGTTTAGCCGTGACCAAGTCGTGCAGGCTGCTCTAGTGATTGGTCAAAATGAGAAACGGTTGAATCTGTTCTTTACCACGCCTGATGAGTTGAAATCTGAGTTTGTTCATCAAGTGCTCAAAAGGCCTAAGAAAATGTAGAATTCCGGTGCTCCCTTTTTCTGTAGCATAAGGGGTGGTTTGATCTTTAGTCTGTACTAAAATTCATGTCACATCGAATATTTATAGGCTAATTAGGAGGACTAAACATGAGCTAATTATAAAACTAATTACACAGACGGAGGCTAATTCGCGAGACGAATCTATTAAGCCTAATTAACATATTATTAGCACATGTTTACTGTAGCATCACATTGTCAAATCATAGAGTAATTAGACTTAATAGATTTGTTTCGCAAATTAGCCTTCATCCGTGCAATTGGTTTTGTAATTAATCTATGTTTAATACTCCTAATTAGTATCTAAACATTTGATTTGACAGGAATTTTAGAAGGTTCTAAAGAACCAAACACCCTCTAAGTATTGCCATGATGCCCAGGTGCTAGGTACTCGTCAACCGTGGTTGACCGAAACAGTGAAGTTCATTTTGCATTGGGTTAGCCCTTGTTTAGTTCACCCCCAACTTCCAACTTTGGCACTATGCAAAAAGAAGATTCCCCGTCACATCAAACTTACGGTACATGCATGGAGTACTAAATGTAGACGAAATTAAAAACTAATTGCACAATTTTATTGTACTTTGCCAGACGAATCTTTTGAGCCTAATTAGTCAATGTTTGGACAATAATTCACAAATACAAACGAAACGCTACAGTGTGCTACAGTGCTCGCACAGTAATTTGGGCACTCCAAGTTTTGGCAACTAAACTAAGGCCTTTATTTTGTTGCCATGTGCTGTCAGAAACAAACTTGAGTTCCTATCACTTGGAGCCATGGTGAAATTTGTATTGTCACCGAATCATGAATATGTACAGTGTGCAGTCTGCATGCGTATGCATAAAGTCATTGCTAATCTGAATATTGTTTGCCTAGTTGTTTTTTTACGCGCACATATATGAGCATGTTGAGGATAACGTGGGTACGGGTTTGAAACACATATCCTTATCCCTAACCCTCTTTTTATCCCACCTCATTTCCCATTCCCTTTCCCAGCCCCTGTCCAAACGCCACCTCTAGGATTTCCTGGAAGCTGCTTTGCTGCCTCTTTTCTCCTCTACGGCCCTCTCCCAATCGAATCGCATCGAATCTCCATTATGAATGAGAAGCATCACCAGCCTAGGTCGATGCGCACTTCGAGTCTTCCTTACAGAAAGGGCATATATGTGATGCTGGGGGACACTGGGGACTTCCGTCAGCCGCACCGGCGAATTTCGAGTCGAGTTCCGTCTCATCGTTGTAATTTAGCAGCCCACAGGCGCCGCCGGCGGCTTGCCGCTGACCATGGGCTAGGGAGGAGGTAGAGGACTTCGCCTCGTCCTGGAGTAGGTCGCAGCGGACCGCGGCGCCGCCATGCTCGCTCCGTGTCCCAAAATCCGGCAACTCCCCTCGGGCCGTGGCCATGGCCTGTGAAGTCACGGCTGACGGTCACGCCACATCGGCGCTGACGTCATAATCCGCTGGATGCCTTAATATTCCCCGCACCAGATCGACTGACACCGTGGCCGACCTTTGTCTACGTGCTTGTTCCGGAAACATCCTCAGAACTCTCTAAAATTCCAGGACTTACATCCAATGAAATGATTAATGCTCGAACCTTCGAGGTTTTCGTTTAAAAAAGGCACGAAGAATACGATATCTTGGAGGTGACGTAGCGCACTGCGTGCCATCTGTTTTTCGTTTGTAAGAGCAACTCCAAGAGACTGCTAATCTTACCCCCAATACTTTTTTTAGGAAAAAAGAGAGAAAAAATGAACTCCAACAATCCACCTAAACCTTCCCCAATTTTTTAGCGACGCTAAAAAACAGCCTGCCACCGTGTATATTTTAGCGTTGGCGTTCCTCCCCCAATCCTGATTCCCGCACGCCCGCGCGTCCCTTCCGATGGGCCCAATATGATAACTTGGCCTGTGTTTGAAATATTAGGGGCTATTTATTAGCGATCTGCTGTGGACTGATATGTTTTTGGGGGAAATTTTTTTTAGGAGAATCCCCAATACATAGTTTTGGGGAAGAATTTTTTAGGATACTCTTGGAGTTGCTCTAAAATGTTGTCGTTGCCCATCTGACCAATCTCCATCTCCTTGGGCGGCGGATGGGCCTATAAAAGCGGCGTGGTTACGTCGTGGCCGCCAAGCTCGCACACGCTCGGCACTAGGCAGAGCAGATGGACTTCCACCGCCACGGCTTGCTGACCACGCTCGGCTTCGCCGCGCTGACGGGCAACTCGGCGCTCGCCATCTACAGATCGCGGGACGACCCGGGCTCCGTCGCGTTCGTCGCCGGCGCCTACGCCTCCATCGCGCTGCTCTTCCACTTCCTCCGTAGGTTCGAGCGCGGGGAGGGGGACAGGGGCAGGACCAAGGCTGCCGTCTGGCTCCTGACGACGCTGCTCACGGCCATGTTCGCCTCCAGGGTCGCGCCGCTGATGCCGCCGCCCGTCGGTTCCTTGGTGTACTTGATGGCCGCCGGAACCGCCGGCGCAGGGTTCTGGTCCATGTTTCTCCACCAGTGACCTGCTGATTTCCTCGCCTTATCAAGCAGAGTTGTGAATAACTTGTGCCCTCAGCGCAAAGAATAGCGTGCGGCGTGCCAATAATTTCTCTACCGGATCGGAGAAGAGGTAACATATGCGGCCTGCCAAACTGATGATTCGCTGTTTCCGTGAAAATGAGTTTGTCCATGGAATCGCGGTCATTGACTTCAACTTTGTTTGACTGCAGCTAAAGTGGCTTGTGTGGTTGTAGGTCTGCACTGCACTTCATCCGATCCAGAGATATGATGCTGGCATCTGCATTCATACACAACACCACGACAGGTGTGAAGCATATCTTCTTCTCTTCAGTAGCGTTATCTCAGTTTTCTTCAGAGATCCCATAGGCAAGAAATCTTTATGTATATTTGTTTTTTTCCAACTAATTTTGAAAATGTACTTGAATTTGTAAAATGCACTTGGGGCTATTCTTCTAAGTGCAAAGTTTTGTGCAATAAGTCGCGGGGAGAACAAAGTATCTTTTGATACTCATACATCACGGATGCTATTTTCTGATATTCGGAACATTAATATTTCAACGGTATATTGTCAACTAAGCTCTATCGTGGTGGCGCTTAAGATTTTTCTATACATTGGTCCTAGTCCTCGGTCCTGTTCCTTAGTACCGGGTAGTTTTTATCCAGTATTAATGTGAGCATTTATACTAGGTCTAACAGCTAGTTCCGCAGGAACTCCCGTGACCCCCTTTAGTACTAGTTGAGTGTTCCAACCAGTACTAAAGGTCACCTATTAGTACACATGGTACTATCACTACTGGAAAACTGAGTATTGATCCTAGTCCTTAATACCGGTTGGTTTTCGATCTGGTACTTATGTGATCATCAGTACCAGGTCTAACGGCTAGTTCTTCATGAGCCTCCCGTGCTGGGTGTTCCAACCGGTACTAAAGGTCACCTATTAGTACACCCGGTACTAACGGGTGACTACCGGTTCGACCGAACTCGAAATCTTTCTCAAATTCAATTAAGCGCGCTTGACGTCCGCGCTCCTCTCTCCCTCCCTCCGCCACTTCTCCCTTTCTCTCCCTAGTCCCACTTCTCTCCTTCCTCTCTCCTTATCCCTCCGCTGTCGACCCCCTCCCTCCCCCTCCACCGGCCCCCTCCCTCCCTCCTCGGCCTCCCTTCTCCTCCCCCCTCCGCTCGCCCCTCACCTCGTGCCTGAGGCGAGGAGCGGCAGTCGGGCGGGAAGAAGGGGTGGCCGGCGGGTGGCGGGGGAGGGGCAGCCAACACCGACGAGGCGTGGTGGTGGGGCAACCGGGCACAGCCGGCGGGATTTTTTTATTTTTTAATACCCTTTTAGTATCGGTTATTTGACCTGGTACTAAAGACTCCCCCTTCAGTACGGAAATAGCAATACCGGTTGCACAACCGGTACTAAAGGGGTTAGAAACCGGTACTAAGGCGCTTTCCCCAGCAAGATAGCTAGAAAGTATCATTTGATCCCATCCGATCTTTGATCATATATCCAAAGGGGTTGCATGAGAGCCTCTTTATGCTAGGCACCGAGACGAGGGGCTAGGAGAAGTATTCCTCCAATGCAAATGAATGAAAAACTAGATTCTATGAATCAGTTTCTTTTTTCCCACCATATAAAAAACCAAAGAAAATAAAGCTAAAACATAAAGTTGTAATATAAAACCAAACAACAAAAATAGAACAAACAAATACTACATATAGTTAGGATTGGCTTAAATATATTCGCTGTTCACTAACAGCTTACTCGCTTGTGCTTATTTTTGTAGCTGCTGCATAGCAGCGCAGCCGCTCAGCTGCAGACTCAGCTGTGAGTCACTTTCTGTATTAGACACTACCGATTGCAGCTGCTGATGGCTGGCTAGCTGCAGCCAACTTACCGAGCAGCTGTAAACAGTTGCCCTCTAATTATTAGCGAGTTAGTGGGAAAAACTACCAAATATTGGTTTAACAAGAGAATAAATTTAGCTTAGGGTTAGTGAAAAGGGCATTACACACGTAATTAGCAACAAATGCATATGCCATGAAATTTCTTTTTCTTTCCAAAAAAAAGACCAAACATAAAGAGAGACTGAGCTGAGCTCAATTCATTGATGATGTGCATGTACACTTATAGCTTGTTTGGTACGACTTGTCTGTATAGAAAAACGTTTGATAAAACATCCACATTTCAAGTTCACATCGAGGCGTATTAAGGTGTTTATTTTATTTTATGTCATTTTCCTTCAATGGCATCAGCAGTTGTGTTAGCAAATTTTTTCGAGCAATTGTGTTTGACAATTGCATTCATACGTATAAAACAAGGCTCGTAAGAATTCAGGACTTTTTCGAGAATATGCTACAAAACAACAAGGTTAGCATCTAACTTGGCCAGCTAAACCTGTTTGCTCTCACAACTTGTGTTTCTATGTGCACCCAAAGTTTGAGTTTAATTGCAATTGCATGCATCATCGACGAAAGATGAGCTTTGGCATGTCAATTATTTATTCTGAAATTTTACATTAAATAGGAAGCAACAAGTCGTACGTTGGATGCCGATCGGTTAGGCATTTTTGCAGTGTTTTGGTCGTTACGTTCTTTCGGCATTCTTTTGAGGCATTTCTGTCCGTTGCCGGATACTCTCGGCTAGAGGGTGAACCTGATCGGTGAGTCCAAAATACACGAAGCAATCGGCAATCAGCCAATCACCATCAAAAGAGAAGCGCTTGTATGACATGGATCTGATCAGGAGCATGTAGACCGTGCAAATCAGTGCTGCCAACTTGGGCTCAAGATAGAAAGGAATGTAGTCCACGTCAAGTCGTTCTGGCAAGGAAATTCCGTGTTCTGAGGCAAGCAAACCACATTCCCATTTAGACTAGTACAGCATGCTGGTTTGTCCATTGGAGTATAAACAATCAAGAGACGACAAGCTACGAGACTGTTGTCGTTGACCACTGCACGTGCTTTTCATTAGAGGCAGCTTGTCATGCAATGCAAGGATACTTTCCTTAGCAAGTAAAGATACCTTCCTTGACAAGCAAAGATACCTTCTTCTAATTGTATCTAAACATCCGATGTGATCTGAACTAAAAATTAGTCCATAGATCCAAACATTCCCTTACTTCTTGACAATTCTTAATATTTACTTTTCATGCCTGTGGATATATGTATTATGGAATATGATGCATCTCATGTTGAACTGATGATGCAAGTGCTCATCCAGATACGTATGTCGTTTTCGAATGCCTTGGGTTGCAAGTTGCCTTCTGAATCGCCTGTTAATTTAATATTCCAGACGTCTGAGACTTTTGATCGGTCGTGCTGTTTCTTTTGCTGCACGCGTGATCAGCGAACGTGTGTACATCGCGTACGCTGCCAGAATGCCTTCTACAGTGGCATGTATATCCTTTTCTTTGTTTACTCTTGCACGAATCTCGAAATCGTTTCCACGCCAGCACTGACAGCTTGCCTCTTGCTGACTTTGGTTCCTTGCGTCGCACGAAGACTTTGGTTCCTTGCGTCGCACGTCGCACGAATACTAGTGCCTTCTGCTTCTGCTACTATATATATGCACATATACCCAACATTTCCCCCTGCCGTAAGAACAGGGAGCATCCGATTCGATCATAGCTCGATATGGAACGAGAACAAAGAGGCGGCGCCGACGGCACGGCGGTTCTCGTCCGCACGGGGCTGATCGCTTTAACCCTGACGTCCGCCGTGTCCGCATACAGAGCCGCCGCCGCGGGCGACCTCGCCTCCACGGCGTTCGTCGCCGTAAGCTACGCCTCGCTGCTGCTGCTCTTTCGCAGCCTCCGCGCGTACGAGCGCTTGCCGCCGCCTTGGGAAGCTGCCGACCAAAGGGCGCGGCTGAGGCGCGAGGTGTGGGCGCTGTGCACGCTGCTCACCGTGCTGTTCTCGTGGAAGGTGGCGGCGGCGATGCCGTCCTGGCCTGTCGCCGCCGCCGTGTGGGCCATGGCGGCCCTCACCACGGCCGGTGGCTACGCAGCCTTGTTCCATGGCCCGTGACGACGTTAAGGAAAGAACACTCCGTAAACTATAAATAATTCTTTCAGACTATTAATTATTTAACAGTTCTGCAGTGTTTTAAATAGCGGAACGAGGGAGGAATTTAGCGGTTGAATTCTAAAACAGTTAATAACGGAGTTAAATGAGATTATAACAGTTAAATTGTACATGAGCAGCACAAATAGGTACTCTACAAATAGCGGTACCATACCTTAAGTACTCTTATAGCGGCCTATAGCGGTAGTAGCCTGAGATTTAAAACTTTGCAATTATAAGACATACCTCACGATTGATTCTTGCAGGTACACATCATGTTCAGAGGTTATCCTACAAAACTACAGTTTCGGTCGATCGAGTATGCTACAAGTGACTTGCAAGCGGAAGAATTAAGTCATTCATCATGGTGTATTTATCGTCGCTCAAGCTTGCTACGTACTATACAGAAGTGAAGATTGTGGATGTTGGACGAGTGCAATTTGCAAAGCGTGGAAAAGAATAGATTTTTATTAGGTTGTGTGGTTTTATTTAAGCATTGTAAATTTTAATTTGGTTGCAACAAATTGTCATTGTACGCACAACCTCGCCTCTCGACCGTGTTGAACGAAACATTCGCGTATTGTATGTTTATTTTCCTTGGAAGGGCACGCTGTATATTCTTGTAAGTGGTGTGGGATTAATTGAATAAATGAATGGCTACTACTGGTCTAATAACCATTCCTTTGGCCAATTGCACATGAGTATATTTTTTTTTGAATTAAATGCACATGAGTATATTATCATACCAATAGAAGAGTGAAATACTTTTCCATATGAATTCATTATATACTAATAATAAAATGTCTACAGCATATAGAGACCAAACTTTTCAGCTTTTGCCAATATGAGGCAGTGTCATACCGAGTAACTAAAGGTCTGGTTGCCACAGCTCTGACCTCTTAAGAATTTTTATAGCTGGCATCTTCCCAGCTAAAGCCATGGTACATTGAATATATTTGATTGAGAAATTATGATGTTAGTTTGGAGTAAATATTCACTTTATTTTTACCGTCCAAATTTTAAATCTTGTATTGATTTTGGGGAATTGATTTTATCATGATTATTCACCACCTAGCTTGTAATAGATGAGGATTGATTTATCTTTCCTAAAAGGAAAAAAGAGGTACAACAGTAGTTTTTATTGCTACTGGAGACAGTAGCACTACCAATCATTTATGAAAAAGTTATTTAGAAAATACTCCCTCCGTCCTAAATTACGAACATCCATTTTATTATGTGTATATATAAATGCATATCAAAATACCTAGAAAAGTTAAAACAAACCCTTAACACTCGACACGGAGGGAGCAATATCAAACCGCATGATGCTTAGTTATTTAAGAAAATCGAGAAAAAACCACACAAACTGAATGCTCCTCGGAACGTATAGCCCGAGTGGGTGGGGTGGGGCCGTGGGGGGTGGCTCCAAGAATCCGGGCCAGATCTTTTCCTTCCCCTCCCTGCCGCTTCCGTCTCGCTTCCGGCTTCTCTGGCACGCCTCCAACCCTCCGCCATGGCCCTCGCTTCCGGCACGTCCAGCACCCTCGGCCGGCCCGCCGGCACCGCTCGGCCCCACCTCGCCGTATCGTCCTCCGCCGCCTCATCGATCCGGTTCCCCCGCCGCGGCGGCAGGGCCGTCTCGCTCCGCATCTCCTCCCCTCCAGGTACTTGGTCAACCCAGATGTCTTTCTTTTCCCCACGCAATTGGAAACAGTAGGGGGTTACGTTTCCTGTAAAAGAAGATATCGATTTGGATTGTAGAAACTTATAACTTGAAGTCTGGGACTGATTCGTGCTGTTCTAGCTATGGAAAGGGGGATAATTTCCGTGCAGGACTAGTCCCTATTTTTTAATAAGCGTGACAACCATCGAATGCTTGGTTAATGAGGATAACCCGCAGTATAAGCAATTTTCTTCTGCAGAATTCCCACTATGGTCATCTGCCTATATTGTCTTTTCAGTCAAGTAACTGCTATCGTCACCTGGCCGCCCCAAATTCCCAATCCATGTAGTATATTTTTTCCCCGATCAGAGGTTTAAACCGTGCAATCTCCTATGTGAGAAAGTAGAAATCTTATATTCAGACATAATCCCCAATTATAGATCTTATAAATCCCAAGAACCATGGTAGATGATAGTTCTTATTTACGGGTTACACATTCCTAGACTTTGTTCCCTTTTTCTTTCAAGGCTTTTAAATAAACAGCTCTTTTCCTAAAGCTATGCATAGTTTACAAATATGCTGCTGCTAGCCCACTCATGACCTGGGAAACTATCAACTTGCATGTTTTTATTCATTACGCCTGTCACCACTGTTACCCCCATAAGGATCTGTTTCTAATGTTCATGATTGGGAAGTGGTAGGCTGAAGTGAACTGAACGCACATCAGATTATAAGCTTTTTTCTGTTACCAATTAACATGATTGCGGAGCTATAGATTGAAGGCACTTCAGTAATTTATCCTACATCACTCCTTGGTTCATCTTTCCCGTATTAGCGGGAGACAGGGAAATATTGAGGAAACTGTTAATACTGAATTTTCTGTCATAGTGCATATTGGGAATCAAAATGCTGTATAAAAAAGAAATCCAAGGAGTGGACATAATTTGGTTCAAGTTACATTTAATACCAAATGACTAAATGATTGTTGATTGATCATATTTTGCAGCCGCAGCAGCAGCAGCATCTGGTAGCATTGCTCCAGCTATTTCGTTGACCGAAAAGGCCTTGAAACATCTGAACAAAATGAGGGCTGAACGGAATGAAGATCTGTGTTTGAGAATTGGAGTGAGACAGGGCGGCTGCTCTGGCATGTCTTACACCATGGAGTTTGAAAATCGAGCAAATGCCAGCCCTGACGATTCCATTGTAGAATATGATGGTTTTGCAATAGGTAACTACCTTATCTTAACTATGCAGCACTTCATCTAAAAAATGTTATGCAGTACCTGTGTTAGGATTTAGGAATGACTACTGTTTCTATGATTTAGTTTTTGAATATCATCTCTCCTACTTTGCCGCTTCTGTCTCTGCTAAACTCTGAAGTATAGTTGGTCAAGAAATCGTTATTGATGTTAAGTTGGATTGTTGGAGATGTGTGTTACAAAAAAGAACCCAAGAAATATGCATTCCTTATTTGGACTAAAATGAAAGATGTGATAAGTGAATGCAGTCACGGGTCAGCAGGATAACCTGACATCACTTGCATAGCTGCTCAATAGGCATCCGGTCTTAGCGTCCTACTTTTGAATGCCTTCTGAATTTTGATGTATAGTACAATGTCTAGAATCTTCACCGAGAACTGACTCTGACTGACTATATTCAGAATGAACTAGTTCTAACAGCAGCCTATGCGCTTCTGCAGTATGTGATCCAAAGAGCCTTCTCTTCATGTTCGGAATGGAGCTGGACTACAGCGACTCACTCATTGGCGGTGGCTTCTCCTTCCAGAATCCAAATGCGACAAAAACATGTGGGTGTGGCAAATCTTTTGCGACCAGCAAAGAAACTGAGAGCGCAGCGACTGCTTGCAACAATTAAAATAGTTCGATAATCATGTCAAACAGTGTTGTAACATGACATATAGCTTGCTCCTGTTGGAGTCTGGTGGCTATACCACAGATGCATACACAAGACTGTAAGATTGACACGATTTATAATAACATTCGACAGTCTAGTATGTATTCAGCATCCAGTGGGACTTGTTACTGCTGTAAACCTGTATGCTTCAATGGAATTCAAAGATAGTTACCATAACCATGGGTCCCAGATTTATGTTCTCAGTTCTCTGCAGTCGTATCGTGTGGCAATCAATCTGATGCGTTGAATTCCCATCCGACGGCTCACGTGGATGGAATCCTGTTACCAGAACGACCAAGCCGTTATCCAAGCAGCTGGTGAACACTGAACAGTCCGCTGCTCCCGGCCACGTATTCCCTGCACCGCGCGGCGAAGCAATGGCGACCACGGCGCCGCTGCTCTCGCACCAGCGCGCCCGCCCTGGCCGCCACCTCCGCCTCCTCCCGACCCCGCCTCTCGCCTTTCCACTCCACGCGCCGGCGAGGCTGCGGCCGCTGCTGCGCCTCCGCCGCGCGCCGCCCCCGTGTGGGGCCAAGTTCGGCAAGTTCGACGCCTCCGACGCCCCAGCGGAGGCCGAGGCGGCGGAAGCTGTGGCGGACGCGGAGGTGGCGCAGGCGCAGCCGGCGGCGGAGGAGGACAGGTTAGGCTCACTGCACCCCCAGACCCGTGCTTGAGCACAGGAGAGGTTGGTCGCTTTCTGACGCTGGCCGTGCACAATTTTGCGTTTGGTGCTGTGTGGTTCAGCTGCTTGCCGTCGGATTTGGAGGGCGCGATTCGGCAGTCGGGGAAGGCGAGCGCCGATTTCGTCAATTCAGGAGGCCTGCGAGCTATCGTATGATTCACATTGTTCATATACGTATTGCGTCTATCTTCTATAATCCTGTTCAATCTTATATGCTGTATACAAAGTACAAAGTGATAAAAGTCCTCATTTGTGCTGAACCACTGACTATGCATCTTTACCATACAGTTCTAGAGTACTTATGCTTGGTGATATCACGGTTGCAGGCAGAGCTGCTGATCCCTCAGTTGGAATTCCTCAACGAGGAAGGAGCACAAGCTGAGCTCTGGGCGTTATCGAAAATTTTCCTGGACACACTTGTACAAGAGACAGGACAGGTTTGGATACAAGGTCGTTTTAGCTATAGTCATGGCTTTTACCCTTTTTTGCCTGCTTACAATTGCATTACTCGAGCTCCTACCAAGCACTGATTGATACTTGAGACTACGGATCACTACTTTGTAATTTTGTGACTTGTGATTTATTTATTGTTCATTTCTGATTCGATTTGCTGCTTCACAGAAAGTTACTGCCATTTTTCCCGATGCTGGAGCAGCTGCCCTTCTCAAGTATCAGTGGAAAGATGCAGAATTCAAGTGTGCCAGGTACTGTCCACTTAGAGTGATGATTTCATAGTGAACTGATGTAACTTGTTGTACCTCATGGTTTTCTGACTACAAGTGACATGCTACTGATATCAATGTGATCAGTCCTTCTAGATTATGACATTATTGGATGCTTCTACACTATGACATTAAATAGTACACAGATTGTAACTAAAATCTGTTTTTTATTCGTCCTGCAGCTTAAGTGACAGGAAGCCAGTTGGTCCTGAGGATGAGGTTGCTGTTATGATTATTCCTGATCATCAGATGCTGGAATCTGTTGAGCGCATCGCATCTCAACTCTCGGATGATCCTGTATGTGACTTATGCCTGACCAAGCTGCAACTTTCTGTAGATCTTGCATTGAAACATATGAAAAATTGAATTCCATTTAGTATTCCATGGAGAATTGGTAGAATAGCATTTGCATGAACTACAGAGAGTATTAGGCTAAAGGCTGTGCATGGACCTATGCAGGATCTAAATGCATTTGCTCTTATCAGATTAGTCTCTATACCTACATGTTTAGCCATTTCATAAAAGAACTCATATGAGTTTTCATGCCTAAAACCATCCATCCATATTCACATCGATTTAAGATTGAATTTGATCGGCAACCATCTTTATATTTCTCTATTGTTGGTTTTTGTATATATATTCCATTCAATATTGTATCCTTAAGCAGTGTCTACTCTTTTTTTTTTGAAGATAAGACCCCTTGTCATGTGGAACCCACGACTTGTTAGTGGAGATGTTGGAGTAGGCTTTAATGTTCGGAATTTACGCAGAAATTTCTTAAGGTAATTCGGAAACATCTGTAGACTGTTGCCTGTCATTGTGTAACTATTTCTTTCAGAAAACATTTTTTTTCTCGAACTGGCAAGAGTGTAGTGGAACATGTCCAACGGAGGCCTCCGGAGGCACCGGTGCGTAGTAGAACCATAAAGCGTGATAGTAATGTAAAGAGAGGTAGAGGAAGACCAAAATTGACATGGGAAGAGGCAATAAAAGAAGATTTGAAGGGATGGAATATACGTAAAGATTTAGCCCTGGATAGGAGTGCTTGGAAAACAGCTATTCATGTGCTTGAACCCTGATTTGTGGCTCTTGTTGGGTTTCAACTCTAGCCTACCCCAACTTGCTTGGGACTGAAAGGCTATGTTGTTGTTGTTGTTCTTGTTGAACTGGCAAGAGTGTCTCAGGGACAGAGTCCATGCTCTGGCCTTGATAAGCATTAGTTATATATGTTTTCTGAAGTATACTGTCTAAACTATGGTAGTTGTACATGTACATCATTTGGTTATTTTGGACAATTATATTTTCTAATGAATCTAGTATTTTCTGTCGCGAAGATGAGCACATTTAGTTGAGCAATCTTTTTCAATCTTATAAATTAATTGCGTATATTTTCTGCCGTTGACTGCACATCCCATTGAATTAGAGCATGTTCTCTTCTTACATGTTGGTTTGTCCCTTTCTTTTGCTAACACCCATCACTCACTTTGCAGTACTTTTACCACTGTTTACTCAATGAGGCCATTGCCAACTGGTGCAGTCTTTAGATGCTATCCTGGGTGCGTAGAGCATTGTTGTCTTTTCCATTCATATATGATCCAAAAAGATAAAGATATATGTTTCTTTTATTTGTGTTACAGAAAGTGGAAAGTATTTTATGATGATCCAAGCAGACCAAATAGGTATTTGCTTGCCAGAGAACTCACAAGTAAACCTGATGCCACAGATATTGAGGTAAGGCACTGTGACTAATTAATATTTTGTTTGTTGTTTATGTTTATCTTTGATCAGTACTTATTTAAGTAATTATGCTGAATTCAATGTGCGCATTATTGAAAAAATGAGTCAAAGCATGCGGCTGCTATAGAAACTGCAAGCACCCAAAAGCTGCATTTTGTGGCTACACACACACACACACTAAGCAGCCAAACTATTGGCATTCAACTCAAGCTGGAGAACGTTAATTCCTTTTTCTTTGTGAGAAAATATGTTCGCTGTTTAGGAAAAGGCTGGATTACATATGCTTTTGTAGTCAGCAATAAAGCTGTTACTGTCAATATAGTACATTTATAAAAGAATAAACTGGTGCCATTCTATTTTGCAGAGGATATTTGGAGGTGCCGACGAGCAATCTGAGGAGTCACCGTCGTTGATGAACAATGTCATGGGCGTGTTTAGTTCCGTGAGCCGGTTTATGAGGGTCATCTCCAGGTGAAAATGGACATTTGAAGTCGCTGATAATCACGGTGATGGTTTATTCTTGAATCTTGAGTTATTATGCCAGACGATAGTTTTGTTGCATCCCTGCTGTTTTCAGTCTGCAACACCATGGGTACTGCTGTTTGGAGCTATAGCCAGTATGGTTTGGCATTTCAGCGCAGCTATCAAATTTCTGCCCAACTCCGATGTATATGTAACTGTAACTGTGTACCCAGAAAAATCTCTGTAGATAATTCCTTAACCTGGAAGCAGTGGAGATTCGAATTGCAATTCACTATTGGGTTCATGTGTCATAAACAGCACACATTCTGCTAAAGTGCTAACTCAGGAAAGGAAAGGCTGGACGAACATAAATTCAATTCTCTGTTTTACATGTATGTTGTGAACCGAAACAATTTCTTTATCCTACAGTGAGAGTCAGGACATCTATCCTCTGAAATGGCACACTTATCCCCAGCATATATACACCAAAATGATGAAACAACCAAATTTTGACAAACATTTGAATGAAGTGAACTAAACATCGTTCAGAATCTTCAGCTGACGCGACGCGATCAGTGCTCCCTGTTCTCCACAGGGGAGGTCGAGGCACTGTGAGAGCCTGACAGCCCTAGCGACGGCTGCAAGAACGACCGATGCCCGTTCGAACCCTTCTGCTCCGCCGCCGCTGCCGTCGTCGGCGATGACCGCGCCAGCATCGCTGCCGACGAGCACGCCGCGCCCGCGCTCGACGGCGACGGCCCCAGGCCGAGGTGCTGCCCCCACTTTAAAAGCCCCTGCGTCTGGCTCCCGCCGTCTCCTCCAGCCGGCGACTTGCCACCCTGCGTGCCGACGTACGACGTGATGGCCGCCGCCAGCGCCGTGTGGAAGCCCGGGTCCGACGTGATCGCCTTCGCTATCGTGTCGGTGAGCACGCCCGCCGGAGGCGAGCTCCCGCTCGCGGAAGCCTTCTGCTGCTGCTGGTGGAGCACCGCCGGGAGCTCCCCGCCGTTTTGCCTTCCGTTGAACAGCGACGCAGCTGGCGACCCGTAGCTCAGGTACCCGGCACCGCCGGCCGCCGGCCATGCGGCGCCGGACAGCGCGCTCGGGCCGGAGTTGGAGAAGGAGAAGCTCGTGGGATGGTACCTCGTCGCGCCGTGCCCGAAGCTCGAGGAGAACCTGTTGCTCAGCGAGAAGGCCTGTGAGGTGGCCGCCGCCGGCGAGGTGAGGTCGAGGGTGATGGTCGGGTAGGACGGGGTGGAGGTGATGGACGCTGCGCCGCCGTTCGGGAGGAAGAAGTGCTTGGAAGCGTCGTGCGGCGCCGACGGGAAGCCGAAGCTGAGGCCGGCGGCGGACGAGGCGGCGGGGAAGCGGAGGGAGGTGGAGGAGCCCGATGTAAGCATGGACGCCGCGGCGGAGGTGGTGGAGGCCATGGCGGTGGCGGAGGCGGAGAGCGGGTGGTTGTGCGTGCCCTCGTACGTGGTGATCAGGATCGACATGTCGTCCGCGCACCTCTGCACCTGCAAATGTTACACGTTGTGATGAGTGAGGACGGATGCTTGTAAAAAAAAAATTCACCGAGCCCATAATCAAGCGGCACTGGCTAGTTATCCCTCTCGTGACATGTTGTAAAACATGAACTTATTGTTTTTTTTCAAGATGAAACTTCAATTCGTGTTCCATCAGTAATGGATATGTAACGCTTTTCCCACAAATGGCCGAGCAAAAATATAATACCCGAAAAAGGTTCTAGAAAATGCTTTTTTTTTACCGAAGTCAGGGAAGCTCTACCTATTTCTTTATAATTTGTTTTATTTTATACATGTTTAATTCGTTCTCACAGGAAGTTAAACCCAAACCTGCTAGGTGCTATTTAGATGCTCTAACCACCAGAAAATGTTATATAGCAAGTAATGGATATGTAACGCTTTTACTAAAAATGGCTGACCAAATATACCCGGAAAAAGTTTCAAGGAATTTTATGAGTATATATCGAACTAGCATTAGATCCTCAAAACTATGAAAATAATCACGAAAAGATCTGATATGTTTTTGTAACATAGCGTATAGTACCATCTGTCACCTAAAAAGTTTCAACAAAAGACAACTGGCACTACTACCATACAAAAACAAAGACAATTTTACTGAAGGGTAAATTAACTCAGTTTAAATATCTCAATGGAGTTAAATAATGTGGAATTTTGTATTGAGAACCAAGTGTTGGGGGCCAGTTATGCACTTTGTTTTTTTAACTTTATATAAAAGAGACACTAATAATTATGGACTTATCGTAATCCTGCCCCTCTGGGCTGAAAATGGCTGCGATTGCCCAGCCCTTTCCGAACACAAGCTTTCCAAGGCCCAGGTTCTCTTCAAATCGCCATGGGCCATGGCCGCATGCCCGCATGGGAAGGCGCACCCGAAACCTCAAAGCAAAGCAAGCGCGCGAACCGGAAGCCCGTCGCTGCCGGCGAGGCCGCAAGCGCCCCCACCAGGCGCCGGCGCGCTCCTCCTCGGGGCTCGCCGGCGCCGCCACACTCCTCCTCGCGGCTAGCCGGCACCGCCGGAGTGCCCCAATGCGACAGAGAGAAGAGGGAGGCTGGAGGTCGACACCGCGGGCTGCGCGTCGCCTTCCCTACCGCTCCCGCGCCGCGCGGCCCTCCTCGCGGGTAAGCCTCCGGGTCCCCAGTCTCCAGTACATCTCGATCTGTGCTCGGCGCAAGTGCTTGATTGATTGTTTGATTCACGAGTTCGAACAGATAACGTTCGGGGAAAAAGAAGACGAGTTCAATTAGATGCGTGTTTTTTTTTTGCATCCTGTTTGGAGATTCCGATCGTGTTTACTGATGAGTTCTGATGAGTTCGTAGGACCTAACGGTCGCTCGTCTATCGCCAACTGGTAGAATCCATTCATAGACTAAGCAGAGGCTTCGGAAGCCATTGGATCAGTTTAACTGGGTTTGGAAGACCTAATAAGTACTTAGTAGTAACTACTAAGGACAGCATTTGTTTGTTGGTTAACGGGTCCACGTCAACCAGTCACTTGCAGTTTAAATTCCTCCTGGACAATAAGTAATGATTTGTTCAAAGTTCAAACTAAGCAGAATTGGGTCATCCATTGACTCCAAACCCATGTTCTCTATCAATTGTATAATGATGCCTTTGTTAGTTGGGGACTTAGATTCAGTCCCCAGCTACCAGCCCCAAGTCAATCTCTTGCAACTACATTATGCTCATCTTAAATAAAGTCCCATATCTTTTTCAACTAAATAAATAAATTGGCATAGTATAGGAGACTTAGATTCAGTGTTCGAGTTTTCATGTTTAGAGACAGTAGCATTGCAATTTTGGACTGGAATTGTGTGGTTTCAAAGATGAGAATTGAGCAGTATTGTTTGATGCAGATCACGCATGATGTACCTGTTTTCTGACGGGGCATCCTGCTGCCACTGTGCACCGGTAGTAGGCACGGGGGCATGGGTTCCCCTTGGCTATCTTCTGCCCGTACTTCCTCCATTGGCATCCATCATTCATCTGATCAACAATCCAAAGCATATTAATTAGCAATTTGTTCAGCTCATCTCATCAACGTGTATCATTAGTTGCTCCTACATATCAAGCATGCATTATATCTTTCTCTGAGATGTATGTATCTACATACCGTTGGTGCATCACACCTTGCCCTTACAGACACCCTTGCCTTCTTGGCCTGCTGCATTGGACCTATGTCATCCTCGGCTTCCGCGCCAACGCTCCTCAAGTTCTTTAGCGTTTTGCTTGGTGGCCACTGCTGATCTGCTGCCTCCAAGGCGTCGTCCTTGGCGTCCTCAGAGCTACCTTGAGGGCTCAAGGTCAGCTCATCAGGCTGTATCTTTGCATTGTTAGTTGCACCAACTTTGCAGTCCGACAATCCAAGAGAGAGCCCTCCTTCTTTAGTATCCATGAAGTCTTCTCTCCCTTCGCCTTCGTAAACACTAGTATTCTTCCCTTCTTTCTTGCGCATGCTTGTGCTCGTGCCGAGGCTTAGTGAGACGAATTCAGGCTCCTTGATGTTGGTGGGCATGGCAGTTGTAGGGTCTGCAAGCTTCTTGCCTTGTCTTTGTTGAAGAACGTCATGGAAGTGCAATTGAAGAGATCGGTAGTCCTCTACAATGCGTGACAACATTGTTTTTAGCCTATTGTTCTCTTCTCTTACCTCACCCATCTCTGCCCTTGTGGATGCAAGTTTATCTTCCTCAACCTGAAGATGGAAATGCACCACTATGAGATATGTATCCATTTCGAACCTAATCACATATGATAATGGACTTTTGTCTCTGGTTGTAAACTTCAGAAGATTATTGTCATAATCATAATGCATCCTGACCTTGCTATGAGCATTCAACTTTGTTGAAGTTTGATTTGGTGCTTCGTCCATTTGAGACCTTTCCCTTGGGTTTGGCGAGCACGCCTAGTAACAAACACACAAAAGAAGGTTGATCAGAATACTGTAGTAGATAAGAAGAGGTAAAGCATAGAGCTCATGAAACTAAGGTTGTCTTCTCCGTGAAAATTCAAGGTTAAAGGTTTTAGGATAAGGAACTTAACTATTCTGAAATTAAAGAAAAATAGAACGATTTATCCTCTCATGGTCATCCATGCACAAAGTATTTTCATGGTTAATGAATTATTGAATATTGTACTAATAGTTAGGCACCTCTTTTCTTGAACTTGATTTGTGTAAGGACTTAAACAGATAGCCTTCCGGGATGTGATCATCATCTTTGATCTGCAATAGTAACATGGAAAATTGTATTTATTTGTAAGATCAGCAAAGAAAATCATGAGCACAGACTATTCCAATTCTTAGTTTATCCTCATGTTTTCTGTGTGCTATATATACATGCAGCGGAACTGGTAGTTCCTAATATTTTGTAAAAAGATGGACACTGGTTGTGGACATCAGAATTTGCCCCTAAACATGTTCCTAATCTTAGTTCTAATCATATCTATATATTCCAGAAAAACTGCATTTCTGAAGAGTCCCTTTTCACAGATCAAGAACAAAAGAATTCGAAAGAGAAAAACTCACTATGTCCTGATCATGCATAATCGAATACACAAACCCTTCAGAAAACTAGAGGCGAACAAGAGAAGAGAGAAATTCCAAACCTCGTCTGTTAACTGCTCTTCATGGCTACCAAGCTGCTTCTCCCCCTTGATCATCTCTCCTCTTTGACAGCAGCTAGCAAACTTTTGGGGGTGCAATCCCTCTTCTCTACTTTTCTAGCTTCTGTCTAGGTCCAGCAGCTCTATCTCTTCGGATCTCTTTGTTCCTGCATCAGTCTATGGCTTATAAAGGCAGGCCGTGGCCTCTTGTTTCTCTCTCCCCTATTTGGACTTTGGCATAAACGAAGTCATAACCCAGTGCTAACCTATGTTAGGCGGTCAGCATCTGATATGTCAAATATCGCCGCACTCTTCCATGACTTGGAGACAGAAAAAAGAGGAAAAAAAAACAGGCACAGACGACTGAGATTTATGTGGACTTCAACGTGTGCAACATGTTGCTGTTGTTTTTTGGCCAATTAAGATGTGCGTCCAGACTGAATACGTCCAGCTGGAGGAGCGGGTCCACTGTTAATGTCCATGTGAAGCTTCCCACGAGTCATCACGTCAGCTAACTATTAAAAAGCTATCCTCACGTAAGACCTTGCATTTCAAAGCTTCAACATAGGACCTCAGAATAGTAGGATGGTAATCTGGTATCTGTAGGATAGTATCCATAAAGGTTCCTTATGCATTTGAGTTCTGACCATGTGGGGCTGTAAAGTATGGATAACTCATGCCGAATTTGGAAACAGCTTAAGTGACTAATGAGCATGCGTTTTTTCTGGAATCCTCTGATGGCGGGAAGCTATTGGTTTAGATGAAACTACCAGATTACAGAGAAATGGTGGAAGTTTTCTTAAGATATAGTTCAGTGATGGCTTATATGTACATTTTTTAGGGAAAACTAGTATTGTCATTTTATGAGAGTAGAGGGACCGCATACGTCTTTTTATCTGTATTGCTATTTGGGTAGACTAGAGGACCACGTGTCTTTATCAGAAGTCAGTATTGCTCTTAGAGAAAAGCCCACTGCATTCCACGAGCTATATTTACATGCATGATGTGATATGGTGATAATAGCTTCCAAATCAAACCAATTTCTTTGGGTGCGTATATGAACAGCCATTGTACATGCATTTAAGTTTTCTAATTAAAGTTGTGTTCTCCAATCTCTGAATCACATGTCATGGACTTCAACATGTATCATTTGATTGAAATAGGTACTAGTATTACAGTGGAAGGTCTACCACCGAAAAAAAAATTTCTGATGGGTTTACCATTTAGACCCCAAAAAAAGTGTAACCTGGTTTAAGAAAAATGAAGGAATATCACATTTGTTTCCAAGTCTTTGGTGTATCTATATGCTCAGAACATGCAGAACACAAAGAGTGACCAAGTATATAGCAACTTCTGCCAAAAGAAAACAAAGGGGATATTATTGATAAAATGCTATACAATCTAAGACTCATCTGAATGAAAAATTCGTGGTTCAAGAAAAGTAATGATTTGTTGCTAGCTAGATCTATCAAGGATTGGGCTTCATCTACAAAGCTTGGACTGTGACTATATATATCTCCTAGATCCAAGGTTTCCACTTCCTCAGGCACATCAATGGTCCACTTGTATGGTATTCTTTGGGAAATCAACAAAGCTATACATTAATCAATCGCAAGACCATTGACCTTAATCATAACTAATTTTATAGAAATTAAGAACACGATGCAGTGCTGTGATCCAAAGCTAGCTGTACCATTTTTCTAGAATATCGTGTGGGTTCAGCTGGGGTGGTCTTTGAGATTCTGACTGCCTCTTCTGGTGACACCATTGGTGCTCTTTTAGAGGCTAAGTCCATGGATTTCGTTCTTTTTAGATCCCAATGCTTTGAAACTTCCATTTACTATTGTCCATTTGCCTTGCATTCATGCATGGTTCTGCTAGTCTTCCATTAGTAACAGAGATTATTGCCTTGCCAATCTAAAATCCTTATGAATAGTTGACTGTATAGACAGCTAGAAAGAGCAGTATATTTATAAATCTTTTTTGAAATCAGTACATACCCAGCTAGAAAAGGACAATCTCTAAATTAATCTTTCTTTTCTTTGCCGTTTTGGACCTTCATAACTAGCTCATATATTACCAGAGAAAATTACATATATATCTATGCTACCCATAGCTGGCGTTGGAAACTTGTACTTCTCAGCTCGTAGCTGAGGTAATCAGCTATTATGCGCAGTGCCGTTCAAGCTTTCACTTTGAATTGGTGTACAAACCGGCTGGACTTTACATATTTATGTTAGATATAGCTCAGAGCTTGAAGTTTGCAGAAATTTAAGAAGTAGGTATAAAACCGTAGTTTTAAAATCCAGTCTGATTTCAACTCAACAGTACCGTCATGTTAGTTCACTTCAAGTTTGCTTTACCTTCTGTCTCGCTATTTAACTTATGACAGTATCTGTTAATTTAGCTTATCAACTAATGTGGTATTTTCTTTACGATCAGAGTATCATTTTAGCTAATAATTGTGAGTACTGTTCTTTGATCTTTCTCAAAGTCACATGCTTACGCTTATTTGACTTGGAAGAAAGAAAAGCAACTTGCTTTCTAGCTCTTATAATTTGAGTCCTGTTGAAGTTACAAGATGAGCAGTGTGATAGCCATACATGCATATGCCCTTATTCCAGTGCTCACCTGTTTCTGATCTGGATTCATGGACCAGAAGTCAACTGAAGTATAGTATTTTTTGTTAAGAGGTAAACAAATGTTGCTAAGCTGTTACGATTTGTAAGGTGTTTTGACATGTTGATTATTTAGAAGTATATGTGTTTGTACGGTACAGGTACCATGTTCTGTTGAAATGCAGGTTCATCCTTACAGTTGACTATGGCTTGCCTTTTGCGTTTGTGTATGTATTTGTTGACCTCACTGAGTATCTTTTTATAGTTTACACAATGAGGCCATGTGTTTTGGTTAATTACCTCTAGAATCCATCAATCTATACATACAAATGAAGCAATGCTGCCGCTTGCATCTGCGGATCTAGCTCTTCAATAAGAAGATAAACATATGTAAAGCAATCATGACATGCATAAATGTAGCATGAATACTAAAAAAGAAGTGCCTGGTCAGATCTAATCAGTTGTATGTATATAAGTAAAGTCGACGGCTGATATCTTGTTCAGATGCAATAATGGTTGCAACTAGAGTGCAAAAATGCACTGTTTTCCTTGGATATTTAAACTCTAAAGTGAAATGAAGAGTTGGCTGCAAATTAAAATAGAGTCCAGTGGTTTGGGTAATAGCACAGTACATAACAGACAGTGGGTAGTTTGACATGCTGGAATAATCAGTGGCCACTGGATATTTATGGAAATAACCTAGTTGGTGATCATGTAATTAGGAGCTAGCTTAAGTTAAGTGGTTGCTAGAAATATTAGGTTTTGGTCACCAAGAGTTTTGACAGGTATATCACATAGGGTTGTTAGATCGATCACACGAGCACAACGACAAGACTGGAAGTACGTCTCTTTAGTTAATTGAAAATATTAAGGATAGAAGGAAGCATCAACTTGACGTCTGACTTGTGTCATGCTTATGTGTCATGATCCAAATGCAGTCAAGCTTAGCTGTGTCTTTGTGAATTGGTAACATT
The DNA here is from genome assembly GCF_000263155.2 of Setaria italica. Taxonomy (NCBI): domain Eukaryota; kingdom Viridiplantae; phylum Streptophyta; class Magnoliopsida; order Poales; family Poaceae; genus Setaria; species Setaria italica. The sequence goes on along the minus strand of NC_028453.1, from coordinate 2,221,723 downwards.
TTTGGAGTAGGAATTTGTCCTGTTGTTTTGTCTTGCTATTTTTTAACTAGAAAGCCGTAGTTCTGAGAAGAAGTCAAGTTCCACGGGTCTCTGTGTATGCACAAAAGAAAAAGGGATAACCTTTGCATTCTTCATATATTTCCATCAAACAAACCTATACCATATAATCTGTAGTGGTCATCATGAAGCAGCATATGAGGCTGAGCTTTTCAACGATCCCGTCAAAGCGGTGCCTAATATTGTCGCCATCCACATGGAGAGGCCACTCATTGCCATTGGTTGAAAGTTGAAACTGCACGGGAACCAATTAGAAATCCTGAAAAATCGAATTTCAAACTGGTTGCTTGAGAGAAGTGAATTCCCACGCATGTTTTTGTATTGCTCCGTCAACTTTCGTGGTCTATTCAGAATTGGGACTTGAGAGTCCTCACCTAGCTTGTGCCCACTATTATTCTCCTATATATCGGTTGAGCTTTTCCATTGAACTGTGAGCATGCAAGTGGTATCCGGGGGGGTCAAGATCACCAGTTCAGAATTTCCTATTCCTGATATTAGAATTCTTGACGATGGGATTATGGAAGTCTAAGTACGGTGCACTGTTGTATTTATGAAAGGCTTGAATTGCTGTTGAACTAGGTGCAAGTGGTGTCGCATGGTTGTAGACTTGTAGTCGCACATGACAACATTTTCAAGTTGAGAAAGTTCCCCAGTTCATTTTGCTAAGCAAATCAATATTACTGAAAATTGTCTACCTCAATTTGATAGGACTATGTTGACATATAATTGGGCCTACATGCATAGAGCCAACCTGAAAACCTTGACATGCATGAAGACAGAGCATGTCGTCTGAACTTTGAGTTCTGATTGGGCAGGGAAACCGCTGCATACTTTTCTACGGTCCGTACGCACCTCGTTGTGCCACCACTTTTTCCATGGCGTCAAACATGGGGCTCTACCTTTTTCATGTTGTGCTTCAGGTAAGGTCATACACGAGCCCTTTTCAAACATGCTCTTCTTTTGGTGTTACACAGCTTCTAGTTCAGTTGGCTGTGCATTTGTGCTCGTGATAAAGATGGTCCATTGACTTGTAGCCACAAGTGACACAATTTCATAGTAATTGGTCTGAAACATGAATGTTCTTTTTCTCTCGAATAGAAGGGTGAATGTTCTACTTTTTCAAGTTTAGATATTTCTCCAGTTGATTATGAAAACTTTCTACACCAAATCTGTAGGGCTATGTTAGCTATATGACACTATTTGGCGCTGCATAGAGCCATTTGGTTAGTCTGAAAACCTTGAGCTGCAGTAAGAGAGAGAATCTGAGTCTGATCTCTGAATTCTGATTGGGCAGCAGACCTCTTGCATACTTTCGTCAAGCTAGCTTTGGCTCTTCCGATGGCGTACTTCCGGTGAGGTCAGTACACGAGCCCTTTTCAAACATGCTCTTCTTTTGGTGTTACAACTTTTTTTGGTTCCGTTACGTTCCTGACAGAGACTATTCATTTCTATTGGCTTGGTTCTTTCAAATGCCACGTGGGCCGGTACGACTTGGTAGTCCGTAGATTGTATGTAGAATTTGGTTGGCAAAAAAAGATTACAAGTTGAATTTGAAGCTCTGGTACTGGGTTACCAGCTGGAGACTATCCAAACCTTGTATTTGACCATCTACAACGCACAAGTACACGGAAATTGTTTGTCCTAGACAGACTAGGATCTGGCGTCCGTAATCATCTCAGGACGTGGACCAAACGTGCTGGTTATACAGAACCTATCCGTTTCCATCTATTTTTTTCTTTAAAAAATTCAATGAAGCATCATTGTCAGTCATCAATCAACTTGTTGACCTTAAGAGAATTTAGTACTTTCTATTTGAGCATATTTTTCTAAAAAAGATTTGAGACTTACATCAAGGAGAGGAATGGTCAAGCTGCCTATGCTAGCATTGCAACCACGTAGTTTAGTAAGCATCAAACAAATTGGTAGCTGATGCTAGCCTCCCAGCTGCATCTGACCTCTAACTACAGCACATAGCCACACAGGGCTTCCTTCAAAAGTGGATAACATTTGCATGAATAAACTAGGTCCACCAAAATTTGGCTGGATTCACATTCCAACAGAACTCACACTCGTAGAAGAAAATGGAGAGAGCAACTGGTTGTTCAGAATACAAAACAAGACTTTAAAATCACGTACACGGTGGTCAATTGCTCTCAGTAGAGTTATCTCATCAATATTAGCAGATTAGATTGCGAACATGACCAAACAATAGTTTATACGGTCTCTGGTGTACAACAGAGGAATAGGTAAGAGGCCTTTTAGCTGCTGGTTTCTAGGTGACAGGATATCTCTCCATGTGCTTTTAAGACATGATTTTCAACGCTTTTGCCTTTGAGGTACCATTGCCTCAACAATTAACAGGACTCATCCTATGTCATCTTTTACTTAATCAGAAGCAGAGGCTCTCATTTTGTTTGCAGCTCGTAGTTTGTACAACACTGTTTACCTAGCAAGTAAATAGTCAATGATGTAAAGTCAAGAAGCTGCTTGATCCTCTTTTTTTCTAAAGCTGCTTGATCCTTGCCGCCAACTGAAACTTCTTTAAACTTGCCACATTGAATAAAAGATTTCCGGCTGCAAGTGCAGTAAAATACATCTCCACAGATGAATTTGGGAATGAAGCAAGGGAATGGAATATAAACCTTCAAGCAAGAGAAGGGCACTTTCCCCACAAACATATAGAACGATCCAATCATTCAATGTCAGAAGATGGGAAAATTTGCAGGAGAAGTGAGATCAAATTGAAAAATAAAAATATAAAGAAATGAGTATTTACATCTAAATTTAGCATCTATCCTAAATAACTTCAGAAAAAAAATGCAGCAATGCTGTTGCAGAAAAAAATCAACATCTGAAACATGTCAACTAGAACTGTTTTGCTTTCAAGAATTTTGACTTTGAGGGATTATATGTAAGGGACAAGAGGTGCATTGTCGCATTGTACTTGGAATGCTACTGCAGCATTTCATTTTCGTAATTCAACCGCGATCAGATTAAACAAACGCCAACATGCAATTGAAAATCGGGAGTAACAAGTCCAAGCTTTGAAAAATTGAATTTGTTAGCATATCATCACAGTAGTTTGCGCAGCCATATAACTTTAAAATAATGATGCAGGTCAATGCTTTCATCAAGCATTGGATCGTGCATGCCAAGAACACAAAACTTCTTTATTCCCCTTTACGACGCATTGCATAAGACCTAGAAGTAAAATTTGGTTCCTTGCAGTTAAATTATTAAAGATCAGATCTCATTGGCTCTTTAGTATTGACATGGAATATTTATATGCAGGCGATAATGACAATTGGGTGTTAAACATTTGAGGAATCGACTTATAACCATGGCAGCAAGCATAAAACAGCTAAGATCTCATTGAACCTATTTCTTGGAAGCCTCTCTATTGTTCTTCAATAATGCAAAAAAGTCAAATCATCTTCATACAGTCCATGTGCTTATCTAAAAGCCGCCATTGAAATGATAAAAAAGGAAAGGATTGTTTCATTTCAGGGATATGCACAACACTTAAATGAGTCATCCTTACTGTCCATCTACAAAGTAAAAAAGAAAAGAGAATGTAACAGGTTTCGTAGAGGGAGACGACACAAACTAAACAGAATCAGTCAGAGCACACAACAATGAAGCTAAAAATGCATGTTCACTGTTCAAGTATTGCTGGAAGGGAATCACTAAACTTAAATTTCCGCACTTTGAACTGGGAAAAGCAAACAAGAAAAATGCAAAAGAAAACCAAAGAAATGTAAATGTCCTAAATGACCTGGTCCCTTTTTCATCCTCTTATGGAGTTTCTTGTTTTTGCCTTTATCTTCAAGTTGACTCAGTAATTTTTCTCACGTGTTTACACTTATCCATAAGTTTGGGAAAGAGTGTTGGCCAAAATGGTCCAATTAATTCGTCAGTATTACCTTTCATGCTCATCTATGCAAACAAAATGTCTCTGTTTCTGAAGGATTCTGATTGCTGTCGTATTATTGTATCAGTAATGTGATGTAAATGATGAGCTCAACCAATCAAATCACAAAATCTCACCTCAGTCCAAGAAAATCACAAGTCATGCATATGGTGAACTGATTCTAAATCCCACTAAATGAACTACAAAGGCATAACTTGCAGAAAACTTAGTACACGAGGGCAGAGAAAATAAACTTTATGTCCCTCTAACATAATTGCAAAAAAGGAAAAGATTTTCCTAGTTGACTAACTCATGGATCCTCCTTCAGACGATTTCTAAGAGTGTTTGGAACATTGAGATTAAATTTTTAGCACAATTACCTGTCCTCACAAGTCACAAGAAAGCGCAGCGGATACAAGATGTCAATGATATTGTCATTTTCATGTCCACCCTAGGGATTACCTTTTGTCTTGGGTCAGTTTTTCCTCAACCACCCAACTCGTCCCAACACCAAGGAAAGCAAAGTACGGCATGGATGACGAAATAAGATTGCAAGTTGTGTTTTTTGAAGTCAGAGAGCCACACTCACCAACATAGGACTATTTGATTTGCCTACCTCTGGCAGGACCCTGTCAACATTGAACTCTACATGGCAATGCAAATGGACTGGAGCTTGTCCCTGCAACTGTAAGCCCTACCCCTCGCTCAAACTGCTGCTACTCAACACAGCAGAGCGGCCAAAGCGGCTGAATTTTGCTGTCTGCCCATGAGGCCATGACCATGGAATCGTCATGGCCTCGCCTCGTGGTAGCACGTACGCTACCTCGGTTCTCAAGGGAGGCCTTGGGCGTGTTCCTTCAGTACAAGACCACAAGGGAGCTGAAAGCTGAACAACCAAGAAGAAAACTCCGGAAGGAATCTTAGCAGGTGACACGACCGATCGGTGAAAAGAGAACAGCCTAATTCTACTGCACTGCGGGTGTACGTCCACACTGACGACGGTGAAATGGTCCATCTGTAAGCAAAGGAAGGGGGCGCCGCCTTTGGGGAGGTGAGGAGACTGACCTGACCAACCAGATGGTCTGCGCCGGCGCGCTGCGAGATGGGGATGCGCGGCCGACGGCGAACTCGGAGGGAGAAGGCGGCGGGGGAGAGGACTCGGGCACTCGGCTGTCGCCTGTCGGCTGATCAAATCAGGCGGCGCTGTGGCGGTGGAAAGGAAAGTTGCAGGAGGTTTCTAGCAGGTTCTCGTCGCACTGGCCCGCTGGGCAGGATAGTATGGGCAGCCCACGGGCCACGGGATTCGATTCTCTTGTGGGCCGAGCCGAATTTAAGGCCCAGGCGTGGAAGGTAATTGATTTTTTTTGTTTTGAGCACACAATTTGAAGAAAACTAGGCAAAATAGCCAGGTTTGGACCGGAAGCGCACAGCACAATTTGAAAAAGGAAAACATCCATCAAGGAACGAGGCAGTAGATTGCAGCAAACACTACATTTACAAATAACTTGAGGTGAGTATTTCAAGAATGGAAGGTCATTCCTTTTCTGGCAGTGGCAGGACAAGTCATTTCTCAGTTTGTACCACTAAGAACTGTGGGTTAGGGGCAGACTGACACGAAGCCTTCGCAGCTTTGGTGTGCTAAGCATCTCAACATCAACAACGGGGTATCTGCTGCTGCGGCAGCCCCTAGTCAGAACTGAGCTTTGTTGCTCAAAAGTCAAAACAAGGCCCCCATCCCATGCGGCCATGCCATTGCCATGCCCCGTGAAACTTTTCTACATAGCTGAGAAATTCTGAATAGCTGGGGTGCTACCAAGTCCAGCTTTGCTAGAAAGGAAACAAAGCCAGTAAAACCCCAAAAGGCATTCTTCACAGATTACCCAACCGAATTATGCACCAAACCAATCGATTCCACCCTTTGAGCTGTAGCCATCTCCCTCGTGCACATCATCGGTCACCTTCGCCACTCATACTCAGGCGTGGACTGTGGCCTGTTGTACGACCGTGAATCCTCGGGTTTGATAGAACTTGTAAATGTGCTCCAGCCCATCAGGTGTGGTATGATGTACTGCACATTTAATAATATGATTAGGTATCATTTTCATGAGTGCAACTTGTGCAAGTAGGTGTTGCATGCTACTAACTCGGAAACTCAGAACATAACCAATGCTCAGCTTATTTTTAAGTAGACCTAGACTGCTAGACATGACTTTTAAAATGGTAGACCTGAAGTCATGAACATGATTTTAAAAAATTCAATATCCATGGAAGTGTGGCACATCAACTTTAACCGAAAAGGTGGCAGGACTAACGGAGTATTGGACTACATGATGCAGCAGTCATACGCAATCGAATTCATGTGTTATAAGGAGTTCAGGACAATTCAACCATTACTGCATGCCAAAAACATAGTGGAGAATAGATTGACAAATCATTATAACATGATATAATATCCAGAACTGAAGTAGAATCAAGTGGAAAGTACTCAGCCAACTAGAAGTTTAGAACACATGTAATTATTCAAACTATAAAAACAAAAACTGCGAGTTATAAAGAAGCCCTGTAGGAGGATTGATCATTGAACAGGACATTCTACTTACATTGAAAGTTGATACAATGACAGCAAACTCTCCCTTGGTTATAGGGATGTAAATGCTCTCATCGACGTTGAGAAGACGATTCTGGACACCTAGCAGCAATAATGATCATCAGATCAATTTGTGAACATAGAGCCTGATGAAACCAAAATATAAACAATGAGTTGAAAACTACATACTAAGGTTGAAAAAGCGACCATTGCCATCTGGTGTTGGCTCAACCTTAAGAACCTTACGCACCTTACCTTCTTCACTGTTTTCATGAAAAGATGAAATGATAATAAGAACAAGGTTTTCTTGATGCACAGTACCAAGGTTGCACCCATATCAAAACAGTAAATAACAGAATAAAAATATGAGGAACCTAAGAATGTCAAGATGCTTAAAGTATAGATATACTATGCTATACACAATCTGATCAAGGAAAGCTGGAAGCCTCATTGAGCAACCTTTATTAGAGATATACAATGAAACTGGGATTACATTAGCTAGCAAGATTTTTGTTGTCCTATTGTCATGCTTTTTAAGCATAAGATAGGGCAGATGGAATTTATAAGAAACAATGATAAGTCCTCAAACCATATTGGCACAGATAGTACTAAAGAAGTTTGATGCTGATACTATTGCCACTAGACAGATAACATAAGATACTAAGATATGTGTGATTGCTTGGAAAATAACAAAAATGCAACAAAGTTTAAAATGATCCACATCCTGTCATCCTTTTCTTTTCTGAAAACTCTGGGTAAGGGAAGATTCAATAGGATAAGAACTCAGATAATACGATACATTGACTGAGACCAACCTCCGCCCCTTGAAAGGGTCATGAAAGAACTCGCATGAATCCGTCGGACCAAGTGTAAGCAGAGTTCCTATCTCCCACACAGATAATGAGAACACCTGTAAAGCAACGCATCAAACAATGTTTGTGTAAGCAACACTATATGTGGTCACCAGACCTATTATGAAATTTACAAAATCATACAGCACATTTTATAGTTTTATTAGAACATACAGCACATAAGCAATAGGAACCATAAAAGGTCACAAAGAAAGTGTATCATTGTTTAATAGACTAATGCAAGCTTTCAAGGGTAAGCTTAGAAACCAGCAACTATCCAGGCAGCTCCAAAACTGAGCTTCTAACTTAGCTAGAAGTTGTAGATACACATACACTACAAGTACCAGAGGTCATCTCCTCATATCTAATGAAATGAGCAATACAGTAGCTTCTCAAATTGGTGACTTGGTATATACTAAAAAGAAGAAGATAAGTTGAACGCAAAACCTGAACCAATTGGAGCGTACCTGCTTGCGCGTCCAGTCATACTGGCGCGTGGCCACGGCTGGCGCGAACTGCAGCAGCACGAACCCCTCCTTGGCTACCTTGTACGCTCCAGACTGCAAATTCGCACACGCACGGAATGTTCCATTAAAGCAACAGGAGTAAGAAAAAAATGGCAATTGCACACAGACAGCACCAAAGATGCCCCTTCTACCTACATCGAGCGGCACGAACTGCGGCGGCCTGGGGTCGAAGGACAGCGCGGCCTTGCCCTTGTAGATGCTGTAGCTGGTGAACACCCTCCCCTCGTGCGCGCCGTTGGGCGGGCGCCCGTACCCGCCGTCCCCGCGCGGCGGCGGAGGCGGCGGCGGGGCCCGCGGGTCGAAGTAGTCCGAGTGGCGCGAGGAGGCGACGGGGCACGCGGGGAGGGCGGCCTTCCTGGAGGAGGCGAGCGGCGGGGCTAGGGAAAGGGCTTGCGGGGCCTTGGGGTGGTGGTGGACGGGCAGGAGCGGCGGGGGAGGCGAGGGGAGCGAGAGGAAGAGCGGCGCCGGCGGCGGCATATCGCCGAACGGGTTGCGGACGAGGTGACGACGGCGCGGACGGGTGGGGTGCCAACCGGCGAAGGGGTTTATCCTGTGGTGGTGGTCAGTGACCGGTGAGGCTTCGGCAAGTCGGGCTCCCGGGCCGTTACGTTATTGGCCTTGGGCCTATTCTTACATGGCCCACCCCAGTGAGTGAGCGTGGTGCCGCCATCGCACTCGCTGCATTCGGCCTGTCTGTCTGTCTGTCCATCAGCCATCTTCTCTTAAAAACTGGTTTATTTTTTTTTAGAAAAAGGTGATGAGTGACACTGTACTCTGCATGGAGTAAAAATCGGGTGCTGGACGTAGCTGAAATAACGCTCGAGTGTTGGTTAGCTTTTCCCTAAAATAAGGTGGAGTCAAGGATTCGTGCGACGCGCGCTCGGCAGGAACGAAGCCCTGCGAAGAACCCAAGGCCGCCGATGCTCTCCCCAGTTTTGTCGCCGCCCCCCTCCTTGCCTCTGCCTGCTGCCGACTTCACTGCAGCTGCAGGTCAAATTAGGATTACCAGTTGCAATTCTTCAGAGATCAGAATTCCAACCTGTGTCTGCCAGCCTGCTATACCTGGTCTTTGCATATACTCTATCCTACTGTACATAATGAGGAAGAAAGACAGATTCCAGTAGACGCCTTCAGTTTCAGGCTTTCAGCAGCGACGAAAATGGAGCTGCATATGCTAGCTAATTGTTAATAATTTGGTGTGTCTAATAAAAACTAAGGTTAGTTTGTCGTCTGTCGGATATGCGTCCCTAGGCGCTGCTAGCTCAATGTTCATTAGAAGATGGGTTACGTCCTGATTTGTCCAGCTCAAGGTGTTCCCTGAGATTTGAGTGCATGCCACAGAATACGCCAGAGATGGAGAATGTTCTTTTTCAGTCCTTTTTAACGGTTTGGGGGATGTTCATGATAGTCTGGTGAGCACACGCATACCGTATGAGAATTGAGAAGTATGTTGCCATCGTTTTCATGTGGTCATGTTCAGCGCCTGCCGGGAGCAATTTATATTCTGAAAGAAAGAATGTCATTGTCTTTGAAATCCGGTGGGTGTGTGAAACTGGATTTTACTGAACTCTCGTACAATGGATTATCATCATGCTATGTCGGATGGCCAGGCAGAATACATCTGATCCCTAATTTGAGTTTATCTATCTTCCTAATTATTATGTTCAACGGATTTCAGTGAGGCAAAATAATGCACTGCATAACCAAAAAAAATTGTAATTAATACATCTGGTGTATACAACAAAGATTGAATATTCATGAAAATTTAAGGATCTCAAATGTGTCAACAAAATTGGTGAGATGTCAAAATTAAAGCCACTCATTGTTCTACCACCGATGTGAAAAACAAAAAAAAAACTGAAATAACCACTAGCTATCGGTTGCTTTCATAAATAGGAAAACTAGACGAAGAACACAACTTCTCCAATCCAGAGCACACACCAATGGGCTGCAACACGCGTATAACGGGCATAGTCGTCGGTGCACACACGGGGTTTGATGTGTACAGCATGCATACGCGCTGAAAAGGGCAGGGAGATGCGGTGAAAGTTTCTGCGAAAACGTATGGTAGCAGTGCAACAAGTACAGTATTCCTTCACAAGGACAAGTAATGAGACAATATAAAGAATATACGAGTGCCTTGATCTTATCATGGTCTTGAAAGAGATGGTATATTTCTGAGTGGGCGAGGCCAATCATGCAAGTCCCTCTCTTTTACAGCTTGCGGTTCTCATCTTCAGATGTTGCTCGTCCTCAACTATGCTTGCAGAATTTTAATATGATTTACTATGTCTGGTCAAGCATTAACTATTTATGAGGGGCTTGCATATTGAATAATAATGAACTTTCTAGAACTAAATATAGTTACTATGTATGGTTAATTACTAATAGAGGCTTGCATTGCATTATAACAGTAATGACCATTATAGAACTAACCAGTTCGATTCCATTGGCACAACTAAAAAAAGAATCTAACTCTCATCCAGAATGTAGCATATGCTCTGCATTGTTAATGCTTTGGTAATTTATGCCTGGCTGGTAAATGAAAATACAGCTTCTGTTTAATATGTATGTAAATATAATTACATTATGCAGCCCTAAATAAACAACTTTACACTATGCATGCATTCAATTGAGTTTCCCCAAATCCCAATATAAGTGTTGGCTGTATCATCAAAATGAATTTACCAACACTTTTTTGAAGAGAAATCCACAGGTCATTTATTAGTTTTCCACAAGATATATAGTGCAGGTTGTACCTGCAAGGAGGTTTTCTGGCCAATATTATATATTAGTCATGCATATCATCCAAATGGATTTACCAACAGTTCTTTAATTTGAAGGGAAAACCATCATATGTCATTGATTATTTCTTCCACAAGAAACCACATACCATGTGTGTACTTTTGCATTATTCTAGAGATGGATTAATTTTCGCCGGCCAATAAAGCTGTGCCATGTATGCAGTGGCAACACAATGCACGGGTGCGTAAGCTGCTGTCAAGACCAGAACGGGACAAGGCGCCTGGCACCGAGAACTTCGCCGCCCTCCTGTCGTTTTCATCGCATAGATGGAAACAAGGGCGAACGCCAGCCCTGCCATCTGTTCCCTGGCTGCATATAAACGTTCACACGATCGTCGTAGTTACCTCCCTTTGGTTCCAAAGCCAAATGCCCAGCTTCGCTGCAGCTGCGAAACTAGAGCCAAATCCTTCTTGCTGTCTCATCGGCATGGAAACCTACAGCGGCCTAGTGAAGGATGAGCTCCACGGCATAGGAGGAGGGCAGGGACTGTACTGCGGTGCTACCCCGAGGGCGGCACCGGCGATGATGACCGGCGGCGCCAGAGATGGTGTTGTGAAGAGCGTGAAGAGGAGGAAGAGGGAGCCGTCGTCGGTGGTGACGGTGAGCAACGGCAAGGAGGAGGCCGCCGGTGGCGACAAGGCGGCGGGTAGCAATGCGGCCAAGAGGAGCTCAAGGTTCAGAGGCGTAAGCAGGTAAACGGCTAAACTCCATGTGCTCATTTACACATCTGACTACAACTACACAAGCTGTAGGTTTCCATGTCGATCTGAACGTGTGTTGGAACGTTGTTGCAATCAGGCATCGTTGGACGGGCAGATTCGAAGCTCACCTATGGGACAAAGGGACGTGGAACCCTACGCAGAAGAAGAAAGGAAAGCAAGGTACGTCGTACAGGGTACCCACCCAATGAGCTAGAGCATGAACAAGCTGCCTATGTGTTTCTCACGTTGTATGTGTGTGCATGACACGATGTTGAACAGTTTACCTTGGAGCGTACAACGAGGAAGAGGCTGCAGCAAGGGCATATGATCTGGCAGCACTGAAGTACTGGGGACCTAGCACCTACACCAACTTTCCGGTATGTTTGTTGATGCAGTTTGGAACACAAAGTCACTAGTATGATACGTGTTAGCCCTCCATGAAACACATAAGAAGAAGAGTAATTGTGTTAAAATTTTAGATAATTACCATATTGTCCTAGATCACCAATGCAAGATCTGTACTCTTAACTGTTGGACTCAATAACTGGTAGACTGTTTGTTGACTGTAGTTGCGCCTGTGCGCCGTAGGGATGCAAGCGCCGTGTTGTGGTTCGCTGTCCAGCACAGGAACTGTTGCAAATCCGACAACGTCTTTTTACAGAACTTTTTTTTGCATGTTCATATGAATCATGTCATGTGCAACTGTATGCGCCACACTTGATTGAATGAATAGATCATGAAATGAAATACTTTTAAGAGCATGATGAACTTATCCTTTTTCCTATATCCGTCAGGTAGTGGACTACGAGAAAGAGCTCAAAGTGATGCAGAACGTGTCCAAGGAAGAGTACCTGGCCTCAATAAGAAGGTGAGCATACAAAACCCTACGCACCAAGAATTTTCTTTTCTGGGAAATGTTTCGTCCTTTCAGAAACCAGTGAAATGAACAAAAATCCAAGACTGAATGATCCAAATTTTTTTTTTTGCTGACCTGTTCCAAGCAGGAAGAGCAACGGCTTCTCTCGCGGAGTTTCCAAGTACAGAGGCGTCGCACGGTACGCACGGATCGATTATGGACAGCTTGTCTGATCTAGCCGCCGATGCAACTTCTGAATTCTGATCGTTGGCATGGCTAAAAACCTAGTGATTTTGGGTCGTCGGTCGCAGGCACCACCACAACGGCAGATGGGAGGCCCGGATCGGGCGGGTGTTCGGCAACAAGTACCTGTACCTGGGCACGTACAGCACGCAGGAGGAGGCGGCGCGGGCCTACGACATCGCCGCCATCGAGTACCGCGGCATCAACGCCGTCACCAACTTCGACCTCAGCACCTACATCCGCTGGCTCAAGCCCGCCGCTGCCGCCGGCGACGACGGCGGCACCCCGACGTCCGGCGTCAAGCCAAACATACCGCCGTCGCTGTGCCTCCAGGCCGCTGGCGGCCTCCTGCAGCACCCGCACGCCGGCGCCGCGGCGGGCATGCTGCAGGTCGACGTCGACCTCTACCGCGGCCACCTCGCGGCGGCGCAGCAGGGCGCGTCCTCGTTCTCCGGCCTCGACGACGTCGGCTCCGTCTACGCCGCCGGGCCCAGCCCGACGGCCGTGTGCGGGAGGCCATCCCCGTCCTCGTCGACCACCGCGCTCAGCCTGCTGCTGCGGTCTTCGGTGTTTCAGGAGCTCGTGGCGCGGAACGCCGGCGCCGCGCAGCAGCAGCAGCACGTGCCCGGGGACCATGGCGCGGCGGTATCGGACGTCGTCCTCGACGCCAAAGTCGAGCACGAGGAGCCTCTCGGGCGGCCGGACGAGGAGGGCGAGATCGGAGAGGAGATGTACGGCGCGGCGGGGGCGGCGGAGGAAGCGTTCGCGTGCTCCATGTACGACATCGACGACAGCTTCGCGCGCATCGAGCAATCCTTCTGGAACTGCCTGTCACAGTGACCGTCTGACGGATCTGATCAAACGGCTGATGAGATCGATCGAATAACCACCGAGCGCGCCACAAGCGTAGTGGGTTTTGCGTAATTTCGTGTGCATCATTATACGAGATCAAAGGTGTGTGGCTAATGGCTATGCATGGCTACAGGAACTCGAGCTCTGTAAGAAACGGGGAGAGAGAAGCACGGATTCCTGGAGATAGCCATGGGCGGCGGTGTGTATGCACGTCGCACATAGAGTAGTTAGATGGAGTAGCATGGTAGGAGATGTGTGAAAATGGAATTGTTGTGAGGGAGTGTGGAAAATGTGGCTCCACAAGCTTTCTTGCCCTTCATTCCTCTTACATAATATTCATCAAACTGTTGAATTTTTCATCTACATACATGATTCATCTCACCGTTGATCTCAAAATAAATGATACAGATAGTTCATGTGGCCACATGCATATGTGAAGAATTCATGTTCGAGCGAGTTTTGGTCAGCGCAAGTGTTAGTGTTCCCGTAGCTACACCGGGAGTGACTCAGATGCATGAGAAACACAATTGATTGATATACACAAACATGTATGGAAATAATGTTGCTAGCTACAAACCAAGCTAAAATTCCATCTTGCGCAACATGCCATGCTTTTAGTTTCATGGTGCGTGATGGGACGAACCTAGCTTGAAAATTAAGTGAGCGTGTGCCAAAGTATACGGCTTTGTAGCTTTTCTCGAAGTGAGATTTAAATCCTTAGAAATCCAAATTTGAGTTGGGGCATGTGCCCCACTTAGCTCTATAGAATTTTGTCACGGATGGTTGCGCCGTCGTGCAGTCCTTCACTAACTATGTCGGGTCGAGTGGGCTAAGGGTCTGTTTGGTTGAACTGTGATTTAAAAAAAAACTGTCGTGAGCTGTGGGCTGTGGAAAAGCAGTTGTGGAAAGTAGCTGTGGAAAAATCACAAGGCCGTTTGGTTGATGTGCTGTGTCTTTTGAATAAACTATCGAGTGGATCCTGCATGTCATCCACAGTCCACCCCACTCAACTTTCTCCCTCGCTCTCTCACTGACGAGCGGGTCCCCTTCTTCTTCCTCCCGCTGGCCAATCCACCCCACGGCGGAGCTCTCACCCATGGCGGCGGTCACGCCTGGCGGCGGAGCCCGTGCCCACAGCAGCGCCCGCGCCCGCGGTGGTGGTTGCGCCCAACGATAGCCGTGACGAAGCTTCCTCTGCTGGCTCGCGCTCGCCAGCTTCCTTTGCTGCTGCTCGAGAGCCCACACACGACGGATGCAAATAGAAAACGAAGAAGAAAAAAAAGAACGAACCGATATCTTTTATAACCGATATCTTTTATAAGTAGTGGCAGGTGGGTAATTTTTTGCCCCAAAAGTAGCTGAAAGTAGGGGGAAGGTGCTTTTAGTTTTGTACTAGAGCAAAAGCAGCTTTTGATCTAAAGCATATGTGGCTTTTAGATCCTTTAGTTAGCTTTTGACTTTTAAAAAATAAAAGCAGGTTGGAAAACCCAACCAAAAGGAGCCTAAGCCAAGCAACATGCTGGCCAGAGTGGCCAGCAACAAGATGTCCATGTTGCGCTTGCTTCGATCCTTAACTCATTCTGTTTATTAGGCATCGTTTGTTACGGTCACAATGGCTTATGTTCATAACAAGGAACTGTTTCATCAAGTGTCATTGCACCATATGTTTTTGCGGCATCACAATGCTCGGCGCAGGTGACCAAGGAGCTTTTTCACACGTAGGTGGCAGTCTAGTCGCCGAATTGAGTGACATTCGTGTGCCGGTTTCTTTGTGTCTCTTTTTGTAAGGCAATGTGCATCCTAGATATGCAGAGATTAGGAGTATTTCAAGAATTTTGTATCAACTCGACGTAACAATCTTGAAATTAAAAAGGCCCTATTTGTTTGATATTATAATACATCTATATTATATATGCAGAATTATGGATCATGGGTACTATGGTAAAAGATCAACTTGGGACCACATTGGACCATAAATAATCTCAAATAAATTAGTGTTAGGTAGCTTATTTCAGATTATATATGTTAGATTGTATTTACCTGTATGTACACTAGTGGGCCTACAGGTCCTGCTACATGTATGAGGCAGCTCGCCTGTGGGCGCCGTTGGCCCTAGTGAGTCAAGGAACCCTAGCTGCCCCTGCGCGTGGTCCCCCAGGCCTATATATGGTTGTAGCCTGTGCTCCTGTATAATCAATCTAATCTAACCTTATCGGCAACGGCACGTTGCTTCCCGTCTCTCTCACTAGCACTGCACATCTTCCTAGTCTTTTTCGTCTTAACAATGTTTTGGTTTCCCCCCACATTATTAAGAATCTTATATCTGTGCACCAGTTCACTACTGACAATAATGTTTCTGTAGAGTTTGATCCCGCTGGCTGTTCTGTGAAGGATCTTCCATCCCGGAGAGAGATCGTTTGGTGTAATAGCTCCGGACCCCTGTACCCGCTGCACCTCCATGCTGCCACCGCTCTCCAGGTCGGGCCTCCCTCCGCGTTTGTCTGGCACCGGCATCTTGGTCACCCTGGCGCCGCCATACTCTCCAGACTCGCCCAGTCATCGATTGCTGCTACTCCCTCACCAAGCGCCTCCTTATGTCATGCGTGTCAGTTAGGCAAACATGTTCGCCTACCTTTTGCTATGTCCACTTCTCGAGCGTCTCATAAGTTTGACATTATACATTGTGATTTATGGATATCTCCTGTTCTTAGTATTTCTGGTTACAAGTACTATCTTGTCATCCTCGATGATTGCTCACACTACTTGTGAACTTTTCCTTTGCGTCTTAAGTCTGACACGTTCTCCACGTTGTCTAACTTTTTCGCTTTTTATCTCCACCTAGTTCGGCACCACCATCAAGGCTGTTTAGTGCGACAACAGTCGTGAGTTCGATAACTCTAGCACGCACACATTTTTCCTCTCCCATGGAGTTCACCTTCGCATGCCGTGCCCCTACACCTCCTCCCAGAACGGCCACACTGAGCGTATGATCTGCTCCATCAACAACGTCATTCGGACCCTCCTCTTCCAGGCTAGTGCCCCTTCATCCTACTGGGTTGAGGCCCTCCACACCGCCACCCACCTCCTCAACATCCTACCCACTTCGACTCTTCAGTTTTGTACACTACACCTTGCACTTTTCGGTTCCGAACCCACGTACGACCACCTTAGAGTCTTCGGGTCAGCATGCTACCCCAACCTATCCGCCACAGCCACGCACAAGCTCGCACCTCACTCCACACTGTGTGTCTTCCTCGGCTATTCGGCGCATCACAAGGGATACCGCTGCCTTGACCTCTCTTCGAATCGTCTCATCATCTCTTGGCATGTCGTCTTCGATGAGTCTGTTCGCTTCCGCGACCTTTACACCTTCACCTACGGCGTTCGACTTCCTGGACGATTCTACTGATCCGGTGCCGACTTCTGCTAGTCTGTCACCATTTTCTCCATGTGCAGGTTCCTCCCCGTCCAGCACATCGCCGGCCCGCGCCAGCTTCTAGCGATGCCGCGCCGGCCCCTGCCGCTCCCTGGGTGCCGCCTGCGCGGGCCCGTGCGCTAGTTTCCCGTCCTGCGCCGGTTTTTGGCGCTGCCCCGACCGTCCCGACCCTGACCGCGCCTGGTGCCCATGGACCGTCGCTGCATTGGGGGACGCTGGACGCCGCCCCGACCCCGACCGCGCCTGGCGCCCGTGGACCATCGACGCATTGGGGGACACTGGACACCGCCCCGACCACCCTAACCGCGACTGTGCCTGGCGCCCATGGATTGTTGACGCGTTGGGGGACACTGGACGCCACCCCGACCGCCTCGACCCCGACCGCGCCTGGCACCCATGGACTGTCGACGCGTTGGGGGCCGTTGGACGCCGCCCCAACCACCCCGACCCCGACCGCGCCTGGCGCCCCAACCCCGACCACGCCGAACATCCGTGGGCCGTCGCGTGCTCCAGCACCTACTCTCGTCAATCCGCCCGCCCCTCTGCCGAAGGGTGCTGTGCCATGCCCTCTAGCGGTAAATAAGCACCCTATGCAGACTCGGTCCAAGCTCGGCCATCACTTCCTGACTCTACTTCACACCGTCGCGTTGTCGCTGGTGCCCACCTCCTTTCGGAGCGCTCTTGTTGATCCTCATTGGTGGTCAACTATGTAGGAGGAGCATGATGCTTTGCTTCGGAATCACACCTGGGACTTGATGCCTCGTCCTCCTGGAGCTAACATTATCACAGGTAAATGGGTGTTCAAACACAAATTCCATGCTGATGGTTCACTGGAAAGGTACAAGGCACGTTGGGTACTTCAGGGTTTCACACAGCGTCCTGGCATCGACTACAATGAAACTTTCAGCCCGGTTGTAAAGCCAGCCACCGTTCGCACCGTCCTATCTCTAGCCCTCTCCTGACAGTGGCCAATTCATCAGTTGGATGTTAAGAATACTTTTCTATATGGGACTTTGTCTGAAATTGTGTACTGCACTCAGCCCTCTGGTTTTGAGGATCCAGCTCGTTCGGGTTTTGTTTGCAAGCTCAACAAATCCCTCTATGGCCTTAAACAGGCTTCGCGCGCTTGGAATAGTCAGTTTGCTTCCTATTTGCTATCACTTGGGTTTCATGAGGCCAAGTCGGATACTTTGCTATTCATCTATCGCCGAGGCACAGACATCATTTATTTACTTTTATATGTTGATGATATTGTCCTCACTGCCTCTACTCCCGGTCTTCTTCAGCGCTCTATTGTAGCTTTGCAGCGGGAGTTTTCTATGTCAGATCTGGGTAATCTTCATCACTTTCTCGGTGTTCATGTTCAGCGCACCGCCAGCGGTATGTTTCTGTCTCAGCATCTGTACACCCTGGATATTTTGAAGCGTGCCAATATGTCTGATTGCAAGACTTGCGCCACCCCCGTGACACCTGCGCCAAGCTATAAGCTGATGCCGGACCTCCTATCCAGGACGCCACTGCCTATCGCAGTCTCGCTGGTGCACTGCAGTACCTGACTTTCACCCGACAGGATATCGCTTATGCCGTTCAGCAGATCTGTTTGCATATGCACGATCCTCGGGAGCGCCACCTGGTTGCTCTCAAGCGCATCCTGCGCTATCTTCGTGGCACTGCTACTCTGTGTCTCCATATTCGGCCGTCCTCCTCCTCCGAGCTTGTGGTCTACTCCAATGCTGATTGGGCAGGTTGTCCAGACACTCGTCGATCCACCTCCGGCTACGCGGTTTTCTTCACGATAATCTGGTATCTTGGTCCTCCAAACGCCAGCACACTGTTTCTTGCTCCAGTGCTGAGGCCGAGTATCATGCTGTCGCCAACTCCATCGCTGAGGCTACCTGGCTCCGTCAACTCTTGCTCGAGTTGGGCGCCCCACCATCAGCTCAGCTCGGTGTACATGGAATCTAATCCGGTCCATCACCAGTGCACCAAGCATGTGGAGATTGATCTGCACTTCGTTCGGGAACGCGTGTCTCTTGGCGACGTCCGCGTCCTTCACGTACCGACGTCCTCACAGTTCGCCGACATCTTCACCAAAGGACTACCGTCTTCAGTGTTCACTGAGTTTAGGTCCAGTCTAAACGTTCGCTGCGCTGACGTTCCGACTTGGGGGGTGTTAGATTGTATTTACCTGTATGTACACTAGTGGGCCTACGGGCCCTGCTACGTGTATGAGCTGGCAGGCAGCCCGTCTGTGGGTGCCGCCGGCTCTAGTGAGTCAAGGGGCTACCCCTACGCCTAGTCCCCCAGGCCTATATATGGTTGTAGCCTGTGCTCCTGTATAATCAATCTAATATTTTCTCGCCTAAATGTCTCTTTCAATATGTGGTCCCATGATGACTTTTTACCCTGCTATCTTTAGATCATAATCCAGTTTATATAGGGGGTGTTTGGGAGGGGGGGCTAAACTTTAGCCCTCCCATTTTAGCCAGATTTTAGCCCCTCCATGCCAAACAAGAGGGCTAAAATGGAGGGGCTAAATTTTAGGCCCCCATAATCCATTAGCCCCTCCAAGGGGTGCTAAAATGGACTAAAGGGGGCTAAAAGTGGTCCCCCAGGACCATTTTCCACCCCTACCCCCCTTTCCTCTCTCCTCTCCACGCGACACCCTTCTCCCCCGCGACACCCCTGCCGCCTCCGCGACCTTCGCTGCCTCCGGCCAGCCCCCGCCGCCTCGGGGCAGCCTCCGCCGATCCCGCCGCCTCCAGCCGGCCCCCGCGGCCTCCGCCGGCTCCACCGCCTCCGGCCGACCCCCGCCGTCTCGGGGCGGCCTCCGCCGGTCCCGCCGCCTCCAGCCGGCCCCCGAGGCCTCCGCCGGCTCCACCACCTCCGACCAGCCCCCGCTGCCGCATCCGTCGGGCCCCGCCGCACAAGCCACCTCCGCCTGGATCCGCTTCCGCTCCAGCTGCCCCCACGCCCTTCTCTCTCCTCTGTCGCGGTGTAGCGGTAGCAGGGCGCGAGCCCCGTCTGCACCTCGGCACACTCGGAGCGCGAGAATCAGCAAGCACCAGGACCACCAGTGGCAGATCTCGCGGACGGCGTAGAGGAGTTGAGAAGGAAGAGGAGGGGTAAAGGAGAGAGAGAAAGCAGGGTAAATGAGTCTTTTGTCAACACATGTGCTAAATTTTAGCCTCCTTCCCAAACACCCCAAAGGGCTAAAGTTTAGCACTGTATTTGAGGGGGTTAAACTTTAGCCCAGGCTAAAATTTAGCCCCTTCCTCCCAAACAAGACCATAATCTATAAGGGAAACAAACACGGAATTAAAACTTCCTTTATCAAAAAGGAAAAAATTCTTAACATAGCACCGTTTTAATGGATGTCTTGGATCGGTTACATGTCAGACACATTATAATGGTGTCGCACTGCCAAAACATATGGCTTTGATTCGGGTCAATTTTTAGAATTTTTTTGTTAGGGATTCAAATTTAAAATACCTAAAAAGGGGATAATATGCGACAATTTTACGGGAAGAGCCACATGAGAATGCGGCTCGTCAGAAACTGTGCTGGTGGGCTAAGCTTGCCAGCCTGCTAGGAAGGTACACGCGGGCCACCTCTTAGCGAAACAGGCCGACCATTGGCCCATGAATGAAAACAACGGGTGGCGGCGAACTGGGAATTTTTTTATTTTTTTATTTTACGATTTTGCAGAAATAAATTGTGGATCGAAAAATTTGCAGAAATATACCTATGCCATCGTACGAAATAGCGCTAGCAGGATAACGCCGTCTCAACCGGCGGTGAGGGTAGCTACTGCCGTCTTACCACTCTCCCATCCGGCGAGCCGCACACAAAAACGAGCGGCACGGGGATGAGGCAGTTCTGTCGGCTCATTTGGCGGTAGTATGCCCCACCTTTTGAAATGGTGGAAGCGGGAAGCTTCCGCCAAATGAGGTGGCGGTGCCTTCTCCTGTAAAACCAGGCGCACGGCCACCGAGGGCGCTTGCCCCTTCATTTGCGCCTGAGAGCGAGCGAGCTTGAGTGCCAACGAGAAGAGGAAGGGAGGGAGGGACAGAAGAAAGAAGGGAGGGAGAAGAAGGGAAAGAAAGAAATGGAGGGAGGAGAAGGGAAAGAAATAAAGGGAGGAAGGAGGGGAGGGTTGAAGGCCCCTTCCTCGTGTCGTTAGAGATATTTTTTCTAATCCCCTAGTTTAGTTAGTTTATTTAGTTTAGTGGATAGATCTAGTAGTAGATAGATCTAGCAGTTAGTTTAGTTAGTTGGGTTAGTTAGTCTAGTGGATTTGAGACATAGGAAAATGTAGCTTAGTCGGTTTAGTGGATTTTAGTTTGGTATTTAGTTGACAGTAAAATTAGTTTGTTGATTTATGTAGATTAATTTTAGATGAATATTATTTGCAATGCTAGGGTTATATTATGTATAGGTATTCAAAATGTAGTTGTTTCATGGCTAGTTGGAATTATTAGATTTAGTTAGTACATTTGTTCTTCTCGCGAATATTGACCTAGGGGAAAGAAGGGGTGTAGGTACTTCAAGTGTCCCGACATTGACGATGATTTCAAAGTCAGCCTATTCGTTCGTAAACATTTTACATATGTTTTCTACATGTACCGGTTCCTTGAACTAATAATAAATGAACATGCAGGCATGCATATTCATGGAATGAATCGACGCTAGACCTATAGGGGGTGCCCATTTGGCTAGTGGTGCTGGAGACCAAAGCCCAATACTATGAAAGGATGGAAGCAGCTCAAGACGCGGCACGTACTGCACAGCTCGAGGAAGAACGACACGTCCGCCAATAACAAATCCATTTGAAGGGTAAGGAGGATCAACTACAGAGACGGCGCAAGCAGTTAGGAGCTCGAGAGGCAGCACTGAAATGGCAGGAGGAAGAATTCGAAGCTCGTCAGGCATAGCTAGGGGTGGTAATGGATCATGACCCTCATGCCTCCTTCACAATCCAACTTAGCCCTATCTATTTTTAGTTCAAAATCATATAAATTGATGGCTCGGTCCTTATTGAGCTCGATCCTTAAATTTGCTAGGCTAAATTAGAGAGCCCTTTACCACCTCTAGGCGTAGCTCCTCCAGGAAGAAGAACGACAGAATAAGGTGAAGAAGCAGGAGGCAGAATGTTCCTCCAAAATAGCGAGGAAGGGGAAACTTCCCCAGTTCACCCAGTAGAACGTTACTTGTCCTCCACCGATTTACATTACTTAAGGCATTTTATCCTAGCGAAGGTGCTCTTTTAAGTTTGTCATGTTGGGCGCCTCGGATGCCATTGTACTGTTGCTTGTACTGTTATAACATTTCGTCTTCATGCATTGAGTACTGAGTTCCACACTATTCCCGTTACAATGCTCTGCGGCCAGTACGGTACTGAAATTGTGGTTTCCATTGTTCACGTGAACCCTCAATGAAAAACGTACAATATAGACTGTTGACGTGAACCCTGACTGAAAAGCGTACACTATAGACTGTTGACGTAAACCCTTACTGAAAAGCCTACACTATAAACTGTTGACGTGAACCCTCACTGAAAAGCCTACACTATAGACGGCAAGGACCCTCAACGCGAAGCCTTCTCAGGTGGATGGAACTCCACACTTACACCTACATCCCTGCATCTGCAAAGCCTATATGTACCATTTCTCAGGATGATTGAACACGACTGGGTACTGAGCACATGGGGCGCAATGCATCTCCATCCCATCACTCCTTATATTGAACCCCCCTCTCCCATATCTTCCATGCCACTGAGAACGAGTAAGACTCCCATATCTTTCCACGCCACTCAACATGAGTAAGAGCTATGGCATCCGCAAGAGAGAGAGGTCGTGGGAGCAGGGGAAGAGGAGGGGGTGCTCCTATTCCAACTATTATTTGGCCAGGTTCTTTTAGTCCAACAGAGTATGAGACACCCCTCGACGACTTCCCTCTAGACGACAAGGCTAACTACGCCCCTCCAAACTCCCTTAGGCCTTATGACGACCGCCATGATGCGTGGCCGATGTGTCACCATAGCGTGGCTTGTGTCGTCCAGCTCTATGACGGCTACGGTGATGGAAGCTGTCGTTTCTTTTGATGCCCGTATGGATTGGTGAGTCAAGTTATTACTTCATTACTCTTTCTGAGCTTCTCGTGCTACAAACTAACATTACGTTCAGACTTATCTCGATAAAGGAAATTGCTGCTATGCCAAGTGGGTTGATCCACCACTTCCTGAGCCAACCCAGGAGTACATACACTACTTGAAGTGCAAGATTTTTAACCTGGAGCATAAGGTCAAGGATCTTCAATCCGAAGTTGACGCAAATCCTTGGCCGGTTGACATCGCAGGTAACTTGATTTGTACCTATCTATGATGCAAGTGTCCCTACCACCACAACAAAGATCGCCCCCCGTTTCTGCCATCCTCTGGGGGTGCTGGCTACTATGGAGCTGGGCCGTCGCAGTCCTCGTAGAGCCAGTTCTACTAGAAAGTAGGTATGGCTCTTTTCCTAGCTATTTCAATTACCTAAGGCATGTGGCACTTGGTTTAGGATTGCATCCGTACCGCACATGCCACTGCAATATATAATTAATTGTTCGCACTAGAGTCGTTGTAATCTCGCTGGAAACAGCTATGTATTTAATGGTCGGGAGTTAAGTCATTTTCAATTATTTGGTTCAATCACTCTACCTCTCTGAAATTACGAAGTTACATATTGCAATGAAACTACATCTGTCACTTTTAAAAATATCAGACAAAATTATACGAAAAATAACTAATAAAAAATTAAAATAAAGTTATAGTCGGTTCAAACGACTATTGCATCCAACACCCAAATAAACCAGGTTAAACCTAAATAAACCCAGCTAAACGAGGTGCTTGGAACCTGCCGCCGTTTGAAATGGCAGTAGACCAGCTAACGCCGTACGAAACGGCGGAACTAGGTTACCGCCATCTCACACGGTGGTAGAAGGCTGCGTAGAGGTGGCGCCCTACCACCGTCGTTTTAACTGGCGGTAGTGGAGCTACCGCCGCTTCGGCGTAGGTTCATTTCTGAAAAATTTTCGATTAACTATTTATTTGTGCGTAAAATAAAAAAATCTAAAAATAAAATAAATTCGCGAACGGGCGACGACCGTGGGCCTCATCGTCTCGTTTGTCGTTTCACGCGCGCGCACCGCCGGCAAATAGCCCAATACTCGCTGAAGCTGGGGAACAAAACAAGCCAATGTCATTGTCATCATGGCTCACGAGACGCATAAAAAAACGAGATAGCATCATCCCATTCCCATATTCATCACTCCCGAGTCCTTCATCATCAATACAAATAAAATGTCGATGAGCAGTCACCTGCACCCTACAAACGTCAGCTCCGCCGTCGGCGAGCTGGCCAGCTTGCTGTTTCTTGCACTGTAGCCACCGAAGCCAAGAACCCAAAGCTCACCCACCGCCTACGCGCCATGAGTTCACCACGGCTGCGAATCCTCAGCCTCACCCACGTCCTCCCGGACCGAGACCGAGCCGCCGCTTACTCGCCGCCGCCGTCGCTACCGGACGACGGCCTCGTCGAGCTCTCATTCATGGAGGTCCTGTTCGTCAACAGGGTCATGCCGATGCGGCGCCTCTTCTTCTACGAGGGCCCCGGCGTCCCGGCCTTCCCGTGCCTTGTCCGCTCCCTGCGGTCCTCCCTCGCCGTCGCGCTGGCCCTCTTCCCTCCCCTCTCGGGGAAGCTCGCCCACCGCCCGTCCGCCGCCGCCGGCGACGTCGTCGTGGACTGCTCCCCCGCCGCGGTGTCGTCAGGCGTGAAGTTCGTGGAGGCCGAGTACGGCGGCGGCATCGAAGACATGCGCCGGGTGGCCGGCGGCGGCAGCGACGAGGGAGATAGGGAGGCGTTGGCGGAGCTCGGGCCCGAGCTCGACGCGACGCGGCTGCCGGCGCCCGTGCTCGCCGTGCAGGTCACGAGGCCGGCCGTCGGGCGCGCGGCGGTGGTCGCGGTGGCCCTCCACCACGCCGTGGCGGACGGGCACTCCGCGTGGCAGTTCATGAGGGCGTGGGCAGCCCTGTCGCGGATGGAGGTCTCGCCGTCGCGGGCCGGGGCGGACCTCGCGCCGCCGGCGTTTGACCGGACGCCACTTCGGTACCCCGAAGCCGATGAGCTTGCCCGCAAGATCCTGCGTACAGTTGCGCCGGCGCTGCCCGTGGTAATCTCTCTCCCTCACTCCCATCACACCACATTTCCCGACAATTTTTCGAAGCGAGATTGTAAATTTGAACTAACCATTGACCAGATCAGCTCGTCGTCTTCGTGCTTGCCACCAGACTGTTTGAGGAGAACCTTTCTGATCCACGCTGGTGAGATCCAATTAGTGAAGCAGCACATACGGGCACAGAGCCAGACCACCGGCGAGCAGGCGGACAAGCCTCCAAGCACCTACCTCGCCGTGTCGTCGCTGGTGTGGACATCCGTCGCTCGCGCCAAGTTCCGGGACCTCGCCGGCGGCGACGCCAACTTCCTGGTGCCCGTGGACTTCCGCCGCCGCCTGGGCTCTCCCATCGACGAGCGCTACTTCGGGGACTGCGTCGTGCCGTGCGTCGCCAGGGCCGCCGTCCGTGACCTGCTCGACGGCGGCGGTGCCGGGCTCGCCCGCGCCGCCGCGGCCATCCGCGACGCCATCCGCGTGCAGCCCGAGTGCCCGGTGCGCGCCATGGAGGCCTGGCTCGAGTCCCTGCGCACGGTTCCGAGGGTCAGGGAGAGGTTCACGTTCACTGGGTCGTCGAACAGGTTCATGGCGTACGAGACGGACTTCGGGTGGGGCGCGCCGTCCCGGGTGGAGCTCTTGTCGCTCTTCGCCATGGAGCTCGTCCTTCTGCTCGGCGCCCAGGACGGCGGCGTGCAGGTCACCGCCACGCTCCGTCCGGAGCACATGGAGGCGTTCGCATCCAACCTCGGAAGGTTCTCAGGACGAGGGGACGGCCGTCGGTTGCGGATTGGACGGCCCTAAGCTGCCTTGGGCGTGGACGGTAAATGACCATCCCGGACGCTAAGGGTGTGTTTTGTTGGTTGTATTATTTGATTCATGTATGAAATGATTCTTTTATTTGGTTAGGTGATTTGTATTCAGGATGAGATCATCCCATTTAATATATTATTCTATTAATTAGAGCGAACCACATATTACGATCAAATTGGTTGAACACCGCTTGATTGAACCACCGCATTAGAATCATCTGCAACCAAATACAACCTAAATGAGATACCGTCCACCCCCCGGTTGCCGTGTCCCGCGGCAAGTCCACCCGCCGGCAAGCCGCGAGCCGGCAATCGTGGCCAGCAACAGGACACCGCTCTAGAATAAGCGCTCAGATCGCCGGCGAGGTATTCCGCCGCGGCAATGCACCACCTCTGCCTGGCCCGTTGCGCGTGCGCAATGACGCTCCGCGGTGGCCGTCCGCCATGGCGTTCCGGGCAGTTTCCAGGACGAGCGAACGGGACATGATCGAGGGCTCGAGGCAATGTGGCTACTGAATCCACATGGCAATTTGCATCGGGATTTCGTTCTTCACCATCTGCTCTGTTTCTATCGTGAAAATTAAAACAGCTGCTCTATTTCTGAGCAGAATTTCTTCTGATTTTTTCTCCTATCGTTGACCACGGCCGGAATCACTCGTCGCTGCCGGAACCGGAAGCCGGGACGACGAAGTTTGCCGTGAAGGCCTCCATGACCGCCCGGTCGAGCGCCACGGACACCTGCACGCCGCCGGCCCTCGAGTCCAGCAGCGTCACGAGCTCCCCGCCGAACACGGACGCCAGCTCGACGCGGCTCGGCGCGCCCCAGCCGAAGTCCGTCGCGTACGCCATGAACCGGTGCGACGAGCCCATCGCCGTGAGGGCCCCCGGCGGGATGGCGAGGTACACCGCCATGCACCGCTCGATGCCGAGCAGCGGCTCCTCGGGTTCCTCCAGGTGCTCGCGGACGGCGTCCTGGATGGCCACGGCGGCGCGCGCGAGCCCGGCGCCGCCCTCGCCGCGCAGGTCGCCCGCGCTGGCGCGCGCGAAGATCGCCAGGATGGCATTCCCGAAGAAGCCGTCACCGAGCGGGGGGCGCAGACGGCGGCGGCAGTCGGCGGAGACCATGAAGTAGGCGTCGTCGGCGTCGCGCACGGCGGGCTTGGCGCGAACGATGGACGTCCAGGCCAGGGAGGAGATGGCGACGTAGGTGCTCGGCAGTTTCGACGGTTCGACGCCGGTGGTGTTGGTTCTGATCCCTTGGTGAATGTGCTGCTTCAGAGACTGGATCTCGCCGGCAGAGAGCACGAAGGTTCTCCTGCTCTGCTGAGTGACGTCCAGTGCGGAAGGCGACGAACGTGGCCTAAGCTGCGTATTAGTTCACGCGCCCATGTATGAGAAGTGGTTCAGGTAAGAAAAAATCAGAAAGTGAACTGAGAAATTTTTACTCCTGACTCTTGCAAGTGTGTAGCTGTTGACACGATCAAAGGAAGTGACAGCAGTGCTACCAGAGGGAGGCTGGCGCGAAACGCATGTCACCGTGGCGGCCAGTTCGTCGGCCTTGGGGTGCCGAACGCCGGCGCGGTCGAACGTCGGCGGCGGGAGGCCTGCGGCGGCGAGCGATCCCTCACGCGCCGCCGTTGACCACGCCTTCATGAACTGCCACACCGCGTGGCCGTCGGCCACCGCGTGCAGCATGGACACGCCGACCACCACGGCGCGACCGTGGCCGTCCTCCCCGGCGGGCCTCGTGGCCTGGACGGCGAGGAGCGGCGCGGGCAGCTGCGCGGCCTCGATCTCCGGGACAAGCTGCGCGAACGCCTCCGTGTCGTGCTCGTCCGCCCTGGCCAGGCTGCGCATCTCGTCGGCGCCGCCGGAGAACTCGGCCTCGACGAACTTGACGCCCGAGGACACGGCGGCGCGGGAGCAGTCTATGACGACGTCACCGGATGCGGGGCGGAACGCCAGCTTCCCGGCGAGGGGGAGGAAGGCAGCGAGCGTGGTGGCGAGGGAGGCTTGTAAGGAAGCGACCATGGTAGGGAACGGCGGGAGGTCCGGCCCGTCGTAGAAGAACAACCGTTGGATCGGGGTTTTGGTGATCTGTACGAGATCCAGGAATGAGAGCTTGTGCTCGCCGTGGCACGGCGGCGACGGATCGCCGGTTCGGGCGGGGTGGACATGGGTGATCTTGAGAGCTCGCACGCGTGGGCTCATGGTGGAAGCTGGAGTCAAGAACAAGGTTGGCGAGTGCTAGCTCTTGCCAAAAATTGTATGGATATGGATGGGTAGCAGCCACCGAAATTTGTTACGTACGGTGATCAGCTGCTTTGGATGGAAGAAAAGAATTCGAACACGGAATTTTCGGATGCCTGAAAATGACCCAATTTACGTTTGAATAATGTTCTCCACCACAAAAATATTATTGGTCCCACCTTTGATATTGTTACTTCTACATTTCCACCCAAGCTATATCATTCACTAATTCGTCACTAATACACTATGAATAACGAAATAATCATAAATACTAATTATATAAATATAATGTTAGTAGATTTAACATGAAACCAACAATTATAATATATAATATTTTTCTATTTAAAATAAATTATTTTTAAAGATATTGTTGGTCAAAGTTTAGAAAGGTTTGAAAAATATAAATGTGGCTATATTCTGGAATTGATGCAGCATATTAACATCTGCAATACCAAATAAATGTACTAGCAGTTACTAGATGTATTTCCTGATTTATTTGATCAAATAGATGTTGGTGCATTATTCTATAATTTGATCAAAGTTAGTGAACTTTAACTTAAAACAAAAATAACAGAACCTACATTTCAAAACAAATGGAGTATATATCATAAATATATTTTTAATAATGAATCCCATGATACTAATTTGTGTCATCAATTTATATAAACTTTTACATATTGGTAGTCACGTAAAAATATGACTTTGGACAAAAAATATTTATATTTGTAATAACAGGGAGTATTAAAGGATCCATCTATATGAATCTCATTGTATTGATGTCATGGCTAGAATTTTTTATATCTTCCAAAATGGTGGGCAAGCTTTTTCTTGAGTGGACCTAAAGCTCCATTTTCGTGCAACACAATTTGACCCCTCCTCCCACGAAATACTACTTTGCCAGTGAGGCCGGCCCTACCTTGGTAATAGCCTCCTTTAGCAGGCTTCGCAGCGTCGGTTCCTTCAATCCTATCCTACAAACACCATGGGAAGGCGGGGGGGGGGGGGATGCCCCCAATGCTCAAGTTTGCTCTATAGAATAGATCACCCCTAATTATTTTGTTAAAAATCAAATTTGGTCTAGAAATTGACCCAATCCAATTTCATGGCTTACACTCACACCCACACACAAACAAAAACCCTAAATCCTTTGGATTGAAGGAATTACAAAAGAAAAGAACATGAGTTAGGGATCCTCCATTTTTAGCACTAGTCATGGTATTTGGAACAAAGAATTGAGCAAATCCTTTGTCTCGAAGGTTTTCACCGCATGTATGTTTTGGAGGAAATTAAACATCCACCTAAAGTCAAAAGAAAAATTTCCTGCGGTTGGACACAAGCAAACTCTTGCTTAAGCACCATGGAAATTTCACATTGTACTGAAAAAGCAAGAAAAATACTTTTATACATGCAGATACATCACCGGCGATGACTCAATTTGAAAGAAACAATCTACGCTCCCATGCTCATTACTTGGATCAAGCAGTCAAACGGGACCATATGGCCCTGTTTGGGACCGCGGTGGCGGCGGCCGCCGCGCGCAGCATAACCCGCATCATTTACGACGGAGCACCGCGAAACGCGAAACGCGAAACGCGTTCGATTCCCGCGCCCGCGCGGTCGTGAGAACCGAAAACAAACAGAACCTATGCCAGTTGTTTAGAAGTGGGAAGCAAAGCTCGATAAACGAGATTGAGAAGCAAGATGCATAAACAGATTTGATTAAACGTCCACTTTCCAAATTTCTTATAAGCTTCTCGCTCCTTTGTTCCAAACACCCATTCCTACAAGATTCATGCATTTTTTCCTACCCTATTTTTCTCCACTCCAGTTAGTTCATGTTCCCGCATTTTCTCCTTTTGCCTATGTTTTGTATTTCTTTGTTACAAACATGGACCTCAGCACACTGCCAACCATGTGAAGAAAAGTGGAGAAGAGGAAGGCGTCGGGATTTGTAATGAAAAAAAGACAAACGTTGGAACGCTTATTTGTCAAATACGGTGCAATCACGTAGAAAGACAGTGATACTAGCACAGAGTCATGACGAAGCCTGCAACTGCAACTGCAACTGCGACAAGAAGTTGGCCTCGAAGCCGTCCATGCGGTCCCGATCGAGCGCCACGGACACCTGCACCGCGCCATCTGGCGCACCGACCACCGCCACGAACTCCTTCACAAATACCGACGCGAGCTCCACCCTCGCCGGCCTGCCCCACCCGAAGTCCGTCTCGTACGCGGCGAACCTGTCCGACGCCCCGACCTGCACGGTCCTGTCCGGCGGGAGCGCCCGATGGCGCTCTAGCCACTGCCCGGCGTCGGCCACCGGGTCCGCCAGCTGCTCCCGGACCGCCTCCCGCACCGCCGCTGCCGCGCGCGCGAGGGCCTCGCCGCCGCCGTCGCGGAGCCCGCCCACCGTGGCCCTCGCGTAGCACGCCTTGGCGCAGTTGCCGAAGAACGCGCCGGGGAGCGGCGGGTGCAGACGCGCGCGGCAGTCCGCGGCGAACATGAGGTAGGCGTCGTCGCCGGCGTGGTTGAGGGCGTTCTTGGCGCGGACGGCCGACGTCCAGACCAGGGACGCGACGGCGGCGTAGGTGCTGGTCGTAGGGGGATTCGCGGCGGACGCCGGTGCGGTGGCGGCGGCGGCGCCCTTGTTGTGCAGGGAAATGCGGTGCTTCAGCGAGCGGATCTGGCTGGCGCTGAGCAGGTAAGTTCTTCTGGCCTGGCGCTGATCCGGATCTTGCTGTGCAGGGAAATGCGGTGATGAAATGATGTGATTGCAATGCAAACTCGAAGTTTTCAAACTCGTAAGAAATGGAACTGAATTGAAAATGGAAGGCAGCCAAATTTGACGTCTTAAAAGTGAATTCAACTGAAAAATTAGTCGGGAAAATCCAGGGCACCAAAATTCTTTTTTTATGTCAGGTTGCTCTCCATCAACTTTGATCCTCGTCGTCTTCTCCCGTGCGCAGAGTCTCCGAGAACAGTGAGAGCAGACTTCACTGTGACGCTGACACTGAACTCTGTTGTCTTCACTATCTGACTTTTGTGGCCACGTTGATGTGGAAAAGTTGTAATTTTCCACCGTGACAACAATCAACACTGTTCGGCTTCGTTTGGTTCCTTTGCTTATTTTTAGCACCCGTCACATCGAATGTAATGGAAACTAAACGATAAGACGAATCTATTAAGCCTAATTAGTTCATGATTTGATAATGTGTTGCTACAGTAAACATTTGCTAATAATGGATTAATTAGGCTTAATAGATTCGTCTCGCCGTTTAACCTCCATCTGTGTAATGAGTTTTGTAAATAGTCTACGTTTAATACTTCTAATTAGTATCTAAACATTCGACGTGACATGTGCTAAGCCAAGCGAACCAAACGGCACCTTCGTCCGACGATTTTCAAAGTCCGACACGACGACGGCTGACACGATGAAGGCACTCACCGTCGGCAATGCCGGCGCCAAGGTGCGCAGGAACTTGCGCGCCACCTCCTCCGCTTTCGGGTGGCAGCCGTTGATCGCCGCGCGGTCGAACGTCGGCGGCACGAACCCCGTTCCGGCCGTCGAGCCGCCGCGCGCCGCGGCGGCCCACGCCCGGATGAACTCCCACACCGCCCGGCCATCGGCCACGACATGGTTCACGGACACCCCGACCACCAAGGCTCCGACCCCGCCGCCGTCGCCGCCCGAGACATCCGCGGCGGGCCTCGTGACCTGAACGGCGAGCGCGGGGGCAGGGAGAGCGCTGACCTCGAGCGCCGGCGCGAGCTGCGCGTACGCCTCGGCGTCGTGCTCCGCGGCACCGGCCATGCGGCGCACGTCGTCGGCGGTGCCGGCATACTCGGCCTCGACGAACCTGACGCCCCGGGAGACGGTACCCGGGGAGCAGTCGATGGCGACGTCCTCCCCCGACGGGGAGACCGCGACCCTGCCGGCGAGCGGGGTGAAGACAGCGAGCGTTGCGGCGAGGGAGGACCGCAGCGTGCGGACCAGGGCAGGGAAGGGAGGGAGGTCGTCGCCCTCGTAGAAGAAGAGGCGCCGGATTGGCGTCAGGGCGATGAACAAGGTGTCGAAGAGCGAGAGCTTGATGGAGTGGTCGGCGTCGTGCGGCGGCGGGTTGGGTGTTTCGGCGGGACGGACATGGGTGACGCTGAGAACGCGGACGCGGGAGCTCATGGCGGTCCGGCGGTGCCGGTGGTGATGAAGCTAGTGTGTTTGCTAGTTGGAGTGGTTCAGAGTTTCAGACAAGGTTCTGATAATTTATAATCTAGTACTGCAATTACGTGAACTGTGGTGTTTAGGTTAGAATCTCAGTCAAGTGTCTGGTATTCTGGTACTGTATTAGGTGAATCCTTGTGTTCAGAAATTCAGATCATCCCAGCTTTGACCAGTGACTGGTGCTGGATTAGGTGAACTGTGGTGCTCACAATCAAGCTCAGATGGTCCAAAATGTCAGTGACACTCCAAAGGTGCCCGGTGTTTTTTTCAGTTAGAGTTAACAGACAACTAAACCAAGTAACCAACAGCAAGTGTACGTGTTCATCAACAAGTAAAGCGAGATGAATAAGATCGAAAGTACAATCACAAACGAAAGTTACAAAAGCTTGGTGATGGTAGAGTTACTCCTACCAGGACTAGTGTTATACTACCTCAAAACATACCTGAGATAATTGACACCAGATAAATGACCTGTTCCTTCCTTTGCCTTCAAAATCTTTTTTCCTTTCTTATTTAACACTGACTTCAACTTTCGTTCCCAAATTGATAATCTGTTCGATTTTCCATCCAACCACCGTTAAATACCTTACGAAAAGATGATTTTGCCCCTTGACCCCACCACCCTTCTCCCTCCTCTCCTCCCTTCCTCCCTTCTCTGCTCCACACCACACGGGCCTTCTCCCTCCGCGCTGGAGATCGCCGAGGGGTCATCCGAGAACACGAGGTCGAAGGCGGCGTTCGAGAACGGGAGACGGTGGGGGTCAACGCAGTGGACGAGTGGTGGGAAGTCGACGAGGTCGGTTCCGATCACATCCACCACTCTCGTGGACCGGAGCGCGTCGACCGCGTGGCCGGCGCCCACAGCGAGGCAGAGGACACGGGAGGGGGCAGTAAGGAAGCCAAGGCCGTGGAGCGGAGGGAAGACGGACGCTGCCAGGGCAGAGATGCAGCGGTGCCAGCGCGAAGAGGCGCGCCGTTTAGCGAGGCGGCGGTCGGACAGGACCATGCGGCAGGAGGCGACATCACAAGAAGTGTGGGGAAAGGGGGCGAGGGAGAGGGTGAGCGCGAGGGAGTGTGACGCGGGGAAGCAGGAGGGGGGATGCGTGGTGCAGGAGGTGTACGACCCCGGGGAATCCTTCACGGGCTTCTGCGCCGCCTGCCTCTGCGAGTGCCTGGCCGGGCTCGAGGCCTCCGCCGTTGTGGCCGCCACGTCGAGCCGCAAGTCCACCTCCTCCATCCGCTCCCTCTTCTCCTGACTGTTCAACGCTGCCGCTGCCGTCGGAGGTGGCCCCTCGGGCTCCGCCAGCTCCACGCTGCCGAACCTACGCCGCTGCAAATCCTTCTCTTGCGGGCGCGGGGGTGACGCACTGGCCGTCGCCGTTGCCGGCGGGGCATACGAGCTGCAGTGACGGTCCAGGAAGCAGAGCGCAACATGGATGGCGTGGGCGGAGGACGGGCTGCATCTGAGACGGACGGCCATGCGGCGTGTCCAGGCGGAGGGAGAAGGCCCGTGCAGTGTGGAGCAGAGGAGGGAGGATGGGAGGAGAGGATGGAGAAGGGTGGTGGGACCCACAGGGGCAAAATCATCTTTTCGCAGGGTATTTAACGGTTCCCAGATGAAAAATACAACAGAGTGTCGTATAAGGAATGAAAGTTGAACTCGGTGTCAAATAGAGAACTAAAATTTTTTGAGAACCAAGGAAAGAATGGGTTATTTATTTGGTATCAAATAAGAAATTATCTCCAAAACAAAAGGCTTGTTCCTGTTGGTTGTCTTGTTGTAACGACCGACCTAAAAATCTCTCGAGTTAATCTTAATCTGAGTTCCTAATCCCCTGTCTCAACTTTACCAAGTCTAAGTGCTCAACCTCCAGTCCGGTCCCGACCCTGAGACCCGACCCCTCTCCGCTGGTTTCCCAGTCCCAACCCCGCCGACCCCAACTCACCCGCCGAATCCTTCTAAGTCTTCCCAGCAATCTATCTCTCTATCTGAGCAGTGGACCAACCGAGACTGACCAGTGGACCCGCAAAGATCTTTCCCCCAGATCTCCCGCGACAGAAGCACTCGAGTTGCATGCCCGCTTCAGAGTTTCTCCGCCGCGTGGCTCGTTCCTCCGACACCCGCCGCTCCGCCCCGTCGCCGGCCGCGACCGGATGGATTCTCGTGCCCCCTTCCCCAATCGCAGCGGAAGCCCTCTGCAACCCTTTCTGCAGCGCCTCGCCGCCCGCGCCCATCATCACCTCGCCAGAGCCCCAGCTGCAGAGCCCGATGCCACCCGTCTTTTCCGTCGCCCCTCCACAGTCGTGCCGCCCCCGGTCCGCGCTACGCGACGATTCCTCCTCCGCCAACCCAGACCACGGCAGCGACCGCTCCTTTTCCGCCCTGTCAGAGCGGCGCCCCCGACAATCTGTTGCTCCGCGCTCGCCCGCGCGACCGCAGCCGCATGTCTTCTCACCTGAGCAACCTCGTTTCTAGCGCCGTTTTCCCGGTCACTTCCATCAGATCCACCGCACGACGACGCCCGCCTCCGCCAAATCTCAACCACCGGCAAAACCGCGCCTGCGCCGCCCTGTCTTCGGTGCCCAATGACCGCCGGTGTCATCCCCGAAGTCCAGCTCCACCGCCCTCGTTGCTCAATCGCCGCCCCGGCAGCGCACTCCATCGTTTCTTTCCGGTCTTCGTGCCGCCCCAACTTTCTCTCTCGTCCGCATGGCTATAAAAGGGAATGCCGGAGCCCCGCCGGAGTTCCCCTTCGCCATCGCTGCCCTTCCGCCTTGCTCTCTGCTTCGTGCTCGCAGCGCTACCGCCTAAGTCCCGGAGGAACCCTCCTCTCCGCTCCACACCGCCATCCCCAATCCACCTAGCCGCTTGCTCCTCCGTGATGCGCAAGAGCTTGCTTGTGGTCCACAAGAAGCACCGCCGCCGCCGGAGCACCGCCAGACCTCGCCGTTGTTCAAAGCCTTAGTCCCTCCACCCAAGTCTGCTTCTTCCCGACCCCAAGCTTCACCTGTAAGACGAAGGTAAGCTGCCGACCCTTTGTCCATCTTGTCCGACCCCTTCTGTTCGTCCGACCCTTTTCCATCTCATTCGACCCTTTTGTCCGCCCGACCCCTGTTCCGTCTCGCCCGACCCTGTCTATTTCGCCGACCCTTTCTCCGCCTCGCCCGAGGGCTCGGCTGTATCTTTTTCCTTGAACCGAGGGTACATGTGTAAAACTCGGGGACTTCTCTGCGTTAAGTCTGAGGACCCCCAGCCCATCTATTCCTCTAGTCTAAGGGTCAGATCATAAGCTCCTTTCCATCCGACCCTTTTACCTTGTTCTTCTCCAACTCAAGTGAACTTCCTCACCTTATCCGTAGCCTTGCTACAACCTTCTGGGCTAAAAACTTGCAAGTGTTGCTGTTGAAATAACCGTCTAAAGTACTAACCCTTGCATTGCATTTCGTGTAGAGTTGCATCTCGCCGACGGTATCTACGAGTTGTACCCGGCGCCCGAAGATGAAGCTGCAGTAGAGCTCCCGCTTCCAGAAGCCGAAGCCGCCCCCGCAGAAGATCCCTTCCCTTCCTCCTCGTTCGAAGGCAAGCCCCGGATGCATGAAACCCCTATGTTTCCCAAACTTGCGCATGCCTTCTTCATCTTGTCTGTGCATTTACATATAGGAGTTGTTTGGAACCGTAGATGCATGACTTAGATCCCTTGATCTGGACACTAGCTGTTGGACCGAGTAGATGCTTTGCTTAAATAGGAAACGGTAAAAGCCGAGTGATTTTCCTGTCACTCGCGAGTTGTAGGAGTTGGTTGTTCCTCTTCTGTTGCAACTATAAGGACGATGGACGAGGCAAGGTTTTGGGTAACTCTTTGGTGGTCGGCTGATCGCCCCGTCTGTCTATGAAAACTTGCTAAGGCCCGACAGCGGTGGTGTTCGTAATCAAGTGTTTGAAGGTACTAACCTCATACTTATTATGGGATGAGGAAGCCGAGTACCGGATCGAACCTAGACGTGAGCGGTCGCCCCATTGTCCTTGGAACGGAGTTTCCCCTGCGGCCGCACGTGATGGCAAGCGTGGTCACAGAACGGCAGAGGCCGGGTCTGTGGAACCTTGCACCAAAGGAAATGGGCCCGACACGGGTTAGGGGACTGATGGAGAAGGCCGACACAGGAAGAAACCCTCGGTGGTGCGCGGATGTTGTGAGGTTAGGTTCACCATGCATGGTTAAAGAACTCGAATCGATTCATCTGCTTCTCACAGTTTGAGACTGCTTGATCGCTATGCTACCCTGAGTAATAAAGGAACCTGATGATGACATGGTCTTGATTATGTTATATATATACCTTTGGTTGGTTCTATGTTTGCTTAGAGTAAGTTGCTAACTTAGACCGGATAATGAACTTAGAACCTGAGCTAAAACTTAAAAATAGGGATCTACATAGTGCTTTTGGCAAACAAACCCCTCAGCCAAAGAGCCTTGCATGTCTAGAAGTGGTGGAGTAAGTAGTACTCCTGTCGGTTAAGTCTTGTTGAGCTTAGTAGCTCAGCCTTGTTGTGGCTTTTTCTTTTTCAGGTGAAGTTGCTGCTCTCGAGCCCTCTTCTGTTGGCACTTGGCCGCCCCAACTCCCTCCGGGTTGGACGGTTGAGTGGGATCCCTCCTCGGACGGCGAGGAGAGGGATCACTGATGTCTTGGCAAGCCTCACCAAGGACGTCCGACCCCTACATTTAGCTTCCGCCTGTTTTACCTTCTGTTGTTTTCCTTGAAACCTTGTAAAACTCTGATGATTGTTTTAATATTGATCTAAAATAGCCAAAATTGTTTAACTCAGTGGACTTGTTGTATTCTCTGGAACCGCTCACCTTCGTGTGAGTTTGCTAATTCGGTCCTGTTCAAGTGGTTAAATCGGATGAAATCCGACGGCACTTCGTGTTGACTTGGTTAAGGCATGAGTGTCGTGTATTAGGCGACTTAACCATGTTTAATCAAGCTAATCCGAAGTGGATCCGTCACACTTGTGCAAGTCTCCACTGATTCTGCTTCTACATAGATTTTAAGATCTCATGCTGGACGCATATGCTAAATTTCTCGATCGATGGCTTACACGCTCGTAGATCAGAAAACATCCAGGCTCATGCTGGACCGCCTGATACCCCCGAAGAATTCCCAGTCGACGGCAGGCGGAAGGTGCCCATGAACTCCATCCAACGCGAGGTGCACTCTAACACCAAAGACTCCTCGTAACCAATCGAGAACATCTCCTCGACGATGTCCGGGATCGGGAGCGAGCGTGAGGGCTCCTCCACCACGTCATCACGGCGGCACGCGGTGGGAGCGGCAGCGGCGGCGGCCGGGCGGCGGCATACCGGGCAGCTGAGCTTCACCCGCAGCCATTGCGCCACGCATGCGGCGTGGAACCGGTGCCCACACGGCGCGACCCGCGTCCACGCGGCGCCCGGCGCCGCACCATCCTGCAGGCAGACCGGGCAGCAGTCGTCGGCTGGCTCCTCGGCTGCCTCCAGCGCTGCGACAGCTGCCTCCGACGCAGCGACCGGCGGCGCCTGCACGGGGAACGGGTCGTCCTCGTCCAGCTCAACGGCGTAATCTTCGGCGGCCGGGAACCTGCGAATGCGAAGACGTGGTACTCGTCGGCCGGTGAAGTTGACAACGTAATAATGCTGCGAGAACGTGCCCGCAGGACCGTCCTCGCCGCCGGCGCCGGCGGGCGAGTGGAAACCGCGGTCAGTGTAGCGGCGGATCGCCCCCATCAGGAACTTCATGAAGATGTTAGCTTGGCGGTCCGGTTCCTGGTCGAAGAAGTCGTCGTCGTCGTCTTCTTGGTCCGATTGCTCGTCGAGAGACGAATCGGCATCGTCGGACATGGAGCTGCAGTCATCTTCTTGGTCTGATGATGATTGCTCGTGGAGAGACGAATCGTCGTCATCGCCGGACATGAAGCCGTCCTCACCTTGGTCCGACTGCCCGTCCAGGTAATCGTCGTCATCATCGGACATGAAGCTGCAGTCACCCTGGTCTGGTTGCTGGTCGAGGAAGTCTCCATCGTCGTCCACGTCAAACTTCACCATTGTTGATCGAGC
Source organism: Setaria italica (assembly GCF_000263155.2). Classification (NCBI taxonomy): domain Eukaryota; kingdom Viridiplantae; phylum Streptophyta; class Magnoliopsida; order Poales; family Poaceae; genus Setaria; species Setaria italica. The sequence goes on along the minus strand of NC_028453.1, from coordinate 2,183,320 downwards.
GAGCGAGGGCGAAGGGAAAGATTGGATGACTCTACTCGTGTTTGTGGTTGGCACATCCGTGCGTGGGGATTTATCGATGGTCGGGGATCATGGTTGGTTCGAGTCGGGGAAGGATCGGAATCCGTTTGCTGGTCGTGAAGGATGAGTCGAGTTCGGACTCGGGACTTGGATGCGTATCTTTCGGATGGCGCGAAGCCGGCAAGGGTAGCGCGTGGCTTCACGGGCCGTTGAAGTCTGGTTACTGGGCTGGACTGCATGTGAATGAGCGTCCTATCGTGTTTGGGCCCACGGTCCTTTCTCGGAAGCCTCGCGTCTCCGCCGGGCTGCGAAGCTCTCGTCGGCGATGGTGAAGATGACACAGTGCTGTCACGAGCCGGAAAAGAAGGGGTGCTGCTCGCCGTTGATTGCACGAATGTCGCCAGCTTTCCAATCACAAGAATGGCAGCAAATTCACGCTTTCCTTTTTTCGATTGGGACAGAGCTTTGACCTTGACTACCTGCCAAGATTCGACGGTTCATTTCTTCCCTAACTAATGGCAGGAGGTCACAGGACCAAACAGAACTTGTGGGTTGTGGCCGGCCTTTCTCCTCGCGCCCCAAACTCCCAAACAGAGCAGCCGCAACGACGTCCAGCCAAAGCCCAGGGGGCGTCACGCCTGCAGCCGCTATATATACCCGCAACCGGAACCACCGCCACACCGCCACCGCAACCGTGCGCACCTCAGACCCGCGCCTCGGTGCCGCACGCCGCCGTCCACCCGCTGGGGAGGGCTCAGGAACCTTCTACACCATACACATCTCCTGAGCCTTTCCCCCGCGGCGATCGAGGCGCCGGGCGGCTGCCGGGCCGGCGTCCACACACTACAATGGCGGCCCTAATAATCAGGAGCCCCCTTCTGTCCATTCTCTTCTATTACGTCCTCGCCACGGCCGTCGCGGCGGCGGCGGCGGCGGCGGCGTCGAACGTCACCTCCGACGAGGAGTACTGGGCGGAGCGGGCGGAGGAGGCCCGGGCGAACAACCGCGCCGCCTACGTCAGCGACCCCATCGCCGCCATGAACCGCTTCAACACGGAGACGCTCCGGGCCACGACGCGGCGGTCGCTGCGGAGGTACCAGGGCCCGTGCGCGGCGACGAACCCCATCGACAGCTGCTGGCGGTGCCGCGCCGACTGGGCCACCGACCGGCAGCGGCTGGCGCTGTGCGCGCGCGGGTTCGGGCACAAGACCACCGGCGGCGCCGGCGGCAAGATCTACATCGTCACGGACGCGAGCGACGACGAGATGATCATCCCCCGGAAGGGCACCCTCCGGTACGGCGTGATCCAGGGCCGGCCGCTGTGGATCGTGTTCGCGCGCGACATGGTGGTGCGGCTCCGTCAGGAGCTCATCGTGAGCGACAACAAGACCATCGACGGCCGCGGCGCGCAGGTCCACATCACCGGCGCGCAGATCACGCTGCAGAGCGTGTCGCACGTGATCATCCACAACGTGCACATCCACCACTCGGCGCCGCACTCGGGGGGCATTATCCGGGACTCGAAGCGCCACTACGGGCTGCGTACCCGGAGCGACGGCGACGGCATCTCCGTGCTCTCGTCCAGCAACGTCTGGATCGACCACGTGTCCATGTACCGGTGCTCCGACGGGCTCATCGACGTCGTCAACGGGTCCACGGGGATCACCGTCTCCAACAGCCACTTCACCAAGCACGACCACGTGATGCTGTTCGGGGCCAGCAACGACAACCCGCAGGACAGGATGATGCAGGTCACCGTCGCCTTCAACCACTTCGGCAAGGGGCTCGTGCAGCGGATGCCGCGCTGCCGCTACGGATTCTTCCACGTCGTGAACAACGACTACACGCACTGGCAGATGTACGCCATCGGCGGCAACAAGAACCCCACCATCATCAGCCAGGGGAACCGGTTCATCGCCCCCGACGACCCCAACGCCAAGGAGGTGACCAAGAGGGAGTACACGCCCTACAGCGAGTACAAGGATTGGGTGTGGAAGTCGCAGGGGGACGTCATGATGAACGGGGCCTTCTTCAACGAGTCCGGCGGACAGAACGAGCGCAAGTACGACCAGCTCGACTTCATCCCGGCAAGGCACGGAAGCTACGTCGGCGAGCTCACCAAGTTCGCCGGCACGCTCAACTGCCGCGCCGGCAAGCCGTGCTAGGCCGCCATACTCTGCATTTGTGGGATCAAGGACTACACAGGAGAGAAACCAAACCATATACACATATAGGTTCTGGATGGACATGTAATTAATTATATGGCCGTTTCTGGAATTTGTGTGTGCAAAGGATGGAATGCGGTGCATGGCCTTTTATACATCGATTGGTACATTTTAGCGCTGATTTTTACACAAACTGTATGCGTGCTTGCTTGCTTTGCTTTGCTTGAATCGTCCCTGAGTACGCATATACCCTGCTTCAGCTCCTTCATCCAAAAAACAATGGAACAGAGGATGAAGACACCTAATTTTGGATGGTTCCATCGCATCTAGGCATCTAGTGATTCGCGCTCAACCAACTAGCCTTCTTCTCTGTTCAAGACAAGCTCCAACGGAGCGGCGAGGTGTTGGTGGCACCGCCATTGCCATGGATAGTGCATGGTGATGATAGCATTGGGGGCTTTGCAGCGCTGGCTAGGTGAAATCGTCTTAGTGGATCTAGGTAATGGTGGAGACGGGAAAGAGAGGACCGAGTGGGAAATGGCACTGTGGAAATAGATCGTAGAGACGAGGAAGAAGGAGGTGGCACAAATGTCTAAAGTCAACAACATGGTGAAAAAAAACATCAATGGTAACTCAATATTCAGATAGTGTTTTTTTAAAAGTATGTTATACATTACTACCAATTTTTCGGTTTAAAGAAACATCAGTGGTAGCCCAATATTTCAGATGGTTCCATATATTAATCTTCCTGCTTCTCTTTCCAATTATTACATCTCAACTGATGGACCCAGCATATCACTACCACAGTTCTTTCAAAAAAACATATCACTACTACAGTGTCACCTCCCTCCATCCCTCACTTTGGCAAGCTCAGGGCCTGTCCTGGTGAACCCAAATACAGCTAGCTTGGTGCACAGGCACAAGGTCCAAAGACATTTGCCAAGTAGGCAGCAGGAAGATATTTCTTGCATTCGAACCGGTAGATCGCATGACGTACCTAGTCATCCAATAGGAAACGTAGCTAGGTGTATGCTGTGTGCACCAATGCAAGATGGCAACCATCAGTCATGGGCGCCAACCAAACTAACAAATAGCAAGTAAACCGACTAGAATTTGAATTTTTCACTAATCTACGTGACTAGTACAAGTGTCTGTTCAACTAGCTCAAAATGTTACTCAAGAACAAAAACTGGCTAGAATATTTGCACGTATCTCGAGACAATATACAGTTTTGGAGTTAAATAATAGACTATTTGAACTACTGCATTTCTTATGAGAAGCCCAATGTTTCTAATTGAAAGATATTATATAATATGTGTTGAAAAATATCTATCGAGTACAAGGGTATGGTGGTTCCAGATATCTCGTTATGATTGAGAAAAGAGATATCATGATAATCAATGTGCCCATAAACGATGGTAATCATATATACAAGATGCACACACATCATGTCCTAGGGTTAACTCATTAGGGACCCGAACCTTTGTAAATCTCTGTGCTTCGTATGATGTACTTTCTGATTCCTATCTAAGCAAGGTCCAAGGATATTTGTCAATCAATCTAGTCATGGACACATATATTTCAATTTAATGATGATGCGACACATTACTTAAATATGTATAATAAACATTATTACACACACCATGGAAGATGCTTTCTTTTTTCTAATCACATCCTAATTATCCAACTATTTTGTTGTGCTTCAACAAAATGATAATCAACATATATGCACATCATACAAAAATTGTAAGAAATTAGTTTAGACTCAAAGATCATTTTTTATGCGAAGTTTTGACCAAAAAATAATTATAAATTGATTGTGTCCGACGATATAGATCTGATGGTGATCGTTTCATACCATTACAACTTTACCCAACCTATGAGTGGCATAACTAGTCTTTTGGACCTGGGTGTTCGTTATTATGTTTTTAAGTTTAATACAATAATAATACAAAAATATCAACATGAAAATAATGGAAACTCATTGCACTCTTATAAATTCCAATAAGAATGAAAAATGAACATATACTCTTTTTTATCAACTATATTATATACATATTAAACTTTTTATATAAAATCATAGGTATTGATGTGAGTACACATAAAATACCCCTATTTAAGTCTCTGCAACTTCGATCATGTTTCTTTTACATCACTACTTTAATAGATTGATTTAGTTGCTCATATGCATGCAGTCTTCACTGATAAATGAAAGCAAATCATCTTGTAATACAAGTTGAATTGTAATCTTATATATTTCTATATATTATGTTATTGTATTCTTCAAATTTAGCTATACATTAATCATATTTTGTACAGAATTTTGAGTTTAATTTAGATAGTTTAATAATATTTAAAATAAAATGTTAGATTTTTTTTTGTTTTTGTTCATTGATGTGGTTAGTTTGCTAGAAGAACATGGTGTCTTTTCTTTACACTACAATGTTAAGAAAATAGATAAGGTGTAATACCCTCCAATAGCAATTGTTTTTTTATCATTACAAAGCTAAATTTGATATGAGTGATATATAATTCTTAAGTGCACATCAAAATCAAACTACCATAGATCCCCAATAATTAGGCTTGCTTACTTGTTTTTCGGTATTTTGAATTCTAAATTAAGTCATATATCACGTGTATTTGGCGTGGACTTTTGGTTCAATTTAGAGTGTTAGATGATCATTAAATTGAATAGTGCAATTTTCCCTCTGTTTTTCCGATTCAAATTGCTAGTTTCAAATCCTCCAAATGAATGTGTTTTTAATTTCTTCGAAAACTAGTGTGGTGGGTTTTTTCAATACTACAGTTAAAATTTTAAGGTGTAAGAACCCCCTAATAACATTCTCTCTTTTTTTGTTATTACAAAGCTAAGCTGATGGATGGCTCAAAAATCAAACATTGAGAGCACCTAAAAGCTAAAACACTCGTGTGCATACAAAGAAGGAACCCATATATTACCTATAGCCTATATATTACCTATAGATCCCCAACAGTTAGTCCGAGTTTATTTGAACTTTTAGGATTGCAGTCCACACTAAAAACATATCAATCATCACTTTTCAAACAACCGCTCACATGCAGCACATGGCACATGATTTTAGTTGTGCAAAGCACTACCATGCCCGACATAACTTGTGGTGCGTCCAACTTGTGGCGTGACAAGTTATGGACATGAACAAGCATCCCCTTAGGCTCGGTTTCGACGAATTTTTAGGATCCCAGAGATAGTCCCCACTAAGGGTTTGTTTGGATAGCAGTGGAATGGGAGGGGTTGGAGGGCAAATTAGTTTATTTTGGATTCTGTCCCCTTCGTTCCACTCCAATCCCTTTATATCCAAACAAGCCCAAAGAACATGTCAATCGCTACTTTCCAAATAACCTCTTTTACCTCGTCACAAATCCACAATCTCATATTATGATTTCGATGGACACATGATTTTAGTTGTGCGAAGCACTGCCACACCCTCGGTATTACCACCACGAGTACCACAAAAAAGCCAAGCCGTATGTGTCACAAGGACCATGCTGGCAGCTGGCAAGCAGTGGTTGACCATTACAGATATCATCCAAACACAAGAGCTCTACTCAACCTGAACCAAAGTATCGATCGCCAACCCAATCAATCACCTACATCGTCATCCGGGCTGGGTAGCACTTCTTGACGACGCGGCAGTTGAGCGCGCCGGCGAACTTGGTTAGCGACTCGGCGTACTGGCCGCTCTTGGCCTGGATGAGGTCGAGCTTCTCGAACCGGCGCTCGTTCTGGCCGCCGGAGGGGTTGAAGAAGGCACCGTTCAGGAACAGGTCGCCCTGCGACTTCCACACCCAGTCCTTGTACTCGCTGTAGGTCGCGTGCTCTCTCTTGCCAAGAGGTTTCCATATCAGGGCAACGGCTCTTGGTGACTTCCTTGAAGCTGCCGTCGTCGCTGGCCCTGAACCGGTTGCCCTGGCTGATGATGGTTCTTGTTCCCGCCGATGGCGTACATCTGCCAGTGCGTGTAGTCGGTGTTCGCGACGTGGGAGAAGCCGTAGAGGCACCGCGGCATCCGCTGCACGAGCCCCTTGACGAAGTGGTTGAAGGCGACGGTGACCTGCATGATCTTGTCCCGCGGGCTGTCGTCGCTGCCGCCGAAGAGCATCACGCGGCCGTGCCTGGTGAAGTGGCCGTTGGAGACGGTGACGGCGGTGGATCCCCCGATGACGTCGACGAGCCCGTCGGCGCAGCCGTGCAATGGACACGTGGTCGATCAAGAGGTTGCTGGACCCGACCACGGAGACGCCGTCGCCGTCGCTGGCGCCGCGGGCGCGGAAGTGGCGGCCTCGCGCCGTCCCTGATGACGGCGCCCCCGGGCGCGGCCTCGCGCCGTGGATGCGGAGGGTTGTGGAGGATGACGTTGCTCACGTGCTGCAGCGTGATCTGCGCGGCCCGGCCGTCGAGGGTCTTGTCGCTGGTGACAATGAGCTCGTTGCTGAGCTAGATGACCATCAGACCATGTCGCGCGCGAAGGTGATCCAGAGCGGGCGGTCCTCGACGACGGCGTGCCGGAGGTTGCCCCGGTTGGAGGGCGACGAGGCTGGCGGGGTCGTCGGTGGGGTCGGTGACCACGTAGAACTCGCCGGCGAGCCCGCCGTTGGCCTTGTGGCCGCCGAAGCCGATGGCGCACCTGGCCAGGCGCTTCCGGTCGTCCCGGGCCCAGTCGCCGCGGCACCACCGCCAGCACTGGTCGATGGGGTCGGTGGCCGTGCACCGGCCCGGAACTTACGCGGCAGGGACGGGGACCGCACCGTCGCCGCTTCGTCCGTGCGCACGCCGCCGTCCTCGAAGCGGTCCATGACGGCGACGGGGTCGCTCATGTAGGCGGCGCGGTTGTACGCGCGAGCTACCTCGGCGCGCTCCGCCCAGTGCTCCTGGTCCCCGGTGACGTTGACCAGGTGCGCGTACGCCTCGTCGATGGCGACGTCGGTCGGCGTGGCCGCGGCGGCGGTGGCGAGGAGGACGAAGAGGAGGATGGACACGGACACGACGGCGGAGCCCGCCATTGTGCTCCGCACTAGTGGTACGGTGCTGCTACTACCGATGGATCCTAGTAGTTAGTTAAATTGGGTCGGGGCTCGGCGGTGAGAGCCCCGGGATCGGAGGCGACGTGTGCGCCGGCTCGGCTGGTCACCGCGGGGACGGGCTCAGGTCTCGGGAAGAAGTGTTAGTCCTTCCGAAGGATGCTGAGCCCTCCCGGGTGAACGGACATGGGCGAGGTGCGGGAAAGGGGAGAGCCGGCGCGGTGAGGCGCTCGCGGTCGCTCCAGGGCGTGTTCTTATAGCGCGCGCGGGGGCGGGGGCCGGCGCGGCCGCGGAGGAGGCGGACGTGCGTCTCGCCGTGTTCCGCGGGGGCGCGCCGGGTATGGGCGAGCGAGCGTTCTTTGGCAGGGAAAGCGGCGAGACGGCCGTGGGCGGGGAGGGACACGGGGAGGGGCTCGTTCAGCCAGCGGTTGCCGATTGCGCGTGCATGGATGGACGTGGACGCTTGCATTGCAGGGCTTGGACGGGCAGAACCGGGGAGCATTTGGCCATTTGGGGAATGGCCGAATGGCTCAAGATGGCAAGCGATTGGTGATTCATTCTATCCCGTGGTGATGGAGAGGAAGGCAAATTGGCGATGGGTTGATGATCGGCACGACCTTGGCGAAGCTAGCATATTGGATTGAGAATGTGTAACGGCGCCGCACTTAACCGATGACTGTATTACAATAAGTACGATGCCCCTCGATCTGATGCTCAGATGGCTACTATGCATTAATGAAACTCTCGGTTCGGTATTGATTGAGAGCTGTACTCCCTCCGTTTCCGTTTCAAATTATAAGTTGTTTTTTTGCATAGTTTTTATTATGCATCTAAATATAGCATATGTCTAGATGTATAAATTTGGAACGAAAAGAGTATCAAACACTTGCGTAGTTGCGTGATTATGACCGGTGGCACATTTGAATGCGTTGCCTTTATCATGGGAAGCATCTGGTAGGCCAATTCACGTGAGGAATATGTATGGCCATCGGCATATGCTAGCGCGCTCAACCACATTATGCTTGTAGGATTTGAGTAGGTTATGTTATATGTCACGGATCCGAAGGAAGGAAGCTCAACTTGTGAGCCAACCAAGAAAGATGGATGGTCACATTCGTAATCGTAAATGACGAGCACCAGCGAGTCAAAGACAATCTTTTTACCTTTATTTTTCTTTTTTTTGAAGCAGTTCATAATAAAGTAGATTTATTAGAAGAAGTGTACAAGTAAAAAAAAAAAGAAAACTCTATCCGAGCTGTACACTACAAGGACATTTTGCACCGGCCAAGCACCACACAAACGTGACAGTTTTTTACAAATCCATGGCAGATCGAATGCCTTTCGCAACCACGATGGAACTTACATTGGCACGTCACAGGCGCACGGACACCTCCATGGTCTGGCTCTCTAGTCTCCAGTCCATAGACCGCTTCCACGCAACCCATCTTCCTCTTCCGCCAAATCCCCCCCCAGAACCCTAGCCCCCGCCGCCGGCCGCCCCCGCCCGCGTCTCGGAATGGCCGGCGCCGCCGTGCTCCGGCGATCCGCTCGCGGGATTGCGCGGCATATCGCCGCCGCCCCCTCCTTGTCCCGGAACGCGCTCCAGCAGCCCGAGCGCCTCCTCTCGTCGCAGGCGTCGCCGGAGCACGGCGCGCGCGGCGCGGTGTCCGGGTCCGAGCTGGCGCTGTACCCGCCGGAGCGGGTCCGGAACTTCTCCATCATCGCCCACGTCGACCACGGAAAGTCGACGCTCGCGGACAGGCTGTTGGAGCTCACCGGCACCATCCAGAAGGGCCATGGCCAGCCCCAGTACCTCGACAAGTTGCAAGTGCGGCGCCAATTCTCCCCGTTCACTCCCCCTTTCTTAGATAACTTAGAGAAATTAGCGAAATGTTGGCCCTTTACCGTTCAATTATTGGATGGTGATTGGTGATTAGTTCAGTTAAACCACCATTTCCTTACTGTTTTCACGATTAGATTCTGGAACTGTATTGATGACTGCATTATTTTTAGAATAATTGTTACGTTTAGATTTTAATGTTATATGATTCAACTACATTTAGCTAAGAATGTTTATTTCCACAACCTTAACTCCTTTTTCCCTGTACTCTGATCTGGACATTGCTTTCAGAAAATTGCTTTGACATTGTATCAGGCCTTGATGTGTAGTTTGATATTGCATGTCTTCTGTTGTAACGTCCATGTATGTGATGACCAGGTTGAGAGAGAAAGGGGAATTACAGTCAAAGCACAAACAGCAACTATGTTCTATAGGAACACTACTGCATCCCAGGACTCAGATGCACCAAGATATTTGCTTAATTTGATTGATACACCAGGCCATGTGGATTTCAGCTATGAGGTATCCAGGTCCCTTGCAGCTTGCCAGGGTGCTCTTTTAGTAGTTGATGCAGCACAAGGAGTACAAGCTCAAACAATCGCAAACTTTTACCTTGCATTTGAATCAAATTTGAGCATCATTCCTGTGATTAACAAGATTGATCAGCCGACTGCTGATCCAGATAATGTAAAGGATCAATTGAAGAGGTTATTTGATATTGATCCAAGTGAAGCCCTGCTCACTTCTGCCAAGACTGGGAAAGGCCTTGAACATGTATTACCTGCTGTAATTGAACGCATACCTTCCCCACCTGGGAAATGTGATTCACCTGTACGGATGTTGCTTCTGGATTCCTACTATGATGAGTACAAAGGAGTGATTTGCCATGTTGCTGTTGTTGATGGTGCTCTGCGTAAAGGTGATAAGATAGCATCAGCTGCAACTGGCCGTGCATATGAAGTTCTGGATGTTGGCATTATGCACCCTGAGCTTACACCTACTGGAGTGCTCTACACTGGACAAGTTGGGTATGTTATTAGTGGAATGCGTTCAACTAAAGAAGCACGCATTGGCGATACCCTTCACCAGGCAAAGAGCATTGTTGAGCCACTTCCTGGTACGGAGTCCCATTCTTGAAAAAAATTTATGTCCTCATGTATTTTCACTTTTTATTTAGTCCGATTTAGCCTGAGAAGAACATGCATGATGTATTGCAGTTCCATAGCCATGTTTCGTGTTCTCTTTCCTTAGTTTTTGGTTGCGTGCGGTGCGACATCATACAGAATAGCCTTTCAGGTTTCAAGCCTGCAAAACACATGGTCTTCTCTGGTCTCTATCCTGCTGATGGTTCTGACTTCGAAGCTCTTAGCCATGCGATTGAGAAACTAACATGTAATGATGCCAGTGTCTCTGTTACAAAAGAGTCAAGCAATGCACTTGGCATGGGATTCAGGTACCAGATTTTCTGTATGTGAACTAGTTCTCTATAGTTTCATTACACTGAGTGTGGAATTTGCTGTAATCTATTGTTGATTTTCTTATGACTGTCTTCTGTACAGATGTGGCTTCCTAGGATTGCTACACATGGATGTATTCCACCAACGGCTTGAGCAAGTATAGTTTTTCCCATAATTCTGATTCATTGATTTTTTTATGTTTAGTCACATAATACGTGCTCAAGATACATAATACACCAATTGATGTTTAAAAATTAGTTTTAAAGAGCATCGTTCTTAACTAGTATGCTAGTATCTCATGGAAATTTGTAACTTTGACTCTTTGGGATGCCTTTAGAAGTATGGAATGTTTCAGCAGAAAAAAAGGTAGAGAATATCTTTCATCATCAGGTTAAGTGCATTGAATACCTGTGTCAATCCAGAAACTCTTCTGCTCATTTGAACTTATAAAGAGGAAAAATGGAATATAATGTGAAAAAGAGGAAATTATCAGATGTGATATAATGTAAATAATTTGTGTGACCTAATTGCCTTGAGATTCTGATTCTGCCACTGGGTTTATTTAGGAATATGGAGCTCAAGTCATATCGACCATACCAACCGTACCTTATATTTTTGAATACGGTGATGGAAGGTGTGCATTCACAATTGTATTTGCTATATTTGTTTTCTGCTAGAAAACTAAACTTAAGTTGTATTTCCCAGCAAGGTACAAGTTGAGAACCCTGCTGCTTTGGCTTCTAATCCTGGAAAGCGTATAACCGCCTGTTGGGAGCCCACAGTTATTGCAACAATCATTATCCCTAGTGAGTAAGATCTGCTTCCTATCGCACTTGTTTTCTACTTTTTTTTGGGATATTTGAGCATTACAAGTAGTAATTTATTATCATGCTCAATCACCTTTTCAGGTATGTTGGACCTGTCATTATGCTTTGTTCAGAAAGGAGGGGCGAGCAGCTGGAATATACATTTATTGATGCGTAAACCTTTTTCCCTACAAATCTCTCTGTTTTATCAAGTGTTCTTCTTTTCTTTGCTTTTCATGGCTATTTTTTTTTATGCAGCCAAAGGGCTATGTTGAAGTACCGATTACCATTGAAGGAGATAATTGTGGACTTTTATAATGAGTTGAAAGGCATCACGTCTGGTTATGCTACTTTTGACTATGAAGATTCCGAGTAAGTCCCTTTGTGAATGCAGTAACAAGGCATAGTCTTGTTACACTGTTTTTCCTTTTGGAATTTGCAGATGAGAAAAATATTATGTTGTTTATTTCACTTCCTCATATGCTTTTATTATTATTATATATTTTATTTTCACTGCTTTATATTCTAAAGTTGTCAGTACAACTTTCTGATCAGTATAACTCCTTGAGTGGACTTTCTTTTTGAAATCTAGCACATGTCTAGTGTTTACAAACAGAAAGTGCTTGTCTTATGTATACAAGGTTTTGGAAACATTCTTTTGATCAGATCTGGGATTGTTGACTTATTAAGGGCAAGCATCATTAATATCTGAAATAGTTTGCATTTTGTGAAACTTACTCGTAAAGTGGCATGCAAAAATCTGTTCAATAGTAAAATGGGTGATAGGAGGAAGAAAAAAGTACCAAAAATTTGTTTAGTTTATTTATTCATCTCCTCCCCTTTTCTCCTTGACAGATACGAACAGTCTGATCTAGTTAAGATGGACATCCTTCTTAATGGTCAACCTGTTGATGCTATGGCAACTATAGTGCATAACCAGAAGGCTCAGCGGGTTGGAAGGGAATTAGTGGAGAAGCTTAAGAAATTTATTGAAAGGTATTCATCAACCTTCTTTTTTGGACATGTGAACTGTGCCTGAGACATGAGAATATCTCTTTCTGAACACATTACTTTTAGTTCAATATATAAATTACACCAAAAAGTTGTGTAATTTGCTGGAAAGGGATTAAACACTTAACTGAGAATAAAATATTTGGCATTTTTCTCTTTGGTGGCTTTTGCAAGGCTTAGAACAGAATTTTGCTATGGGCTCATGTTGAGGGCGACATGATTTACATTTCTGCAGTCTAACATAATTTATTCCTTACTTTTGTATGTGGTAATGCAGACAAATGTTTGAGATCACCATACAAGCAGCAATTGGTTCAAAGGTTATCGCTAGGGAAACGTAAGATACTCGAAGCTGCTATTAGTTTTTTAAATCACCATTGAGGGAAAGGCACTGTGGTCCTTAAACTTTTCCTGGATTCTCACCTAGGGTTTATGGTCCTTGGTGAGAATCAAGGAAAAGTTTAAGGACCCCAGTGCATTTCTCTTTACTATTTTTTACCGTTTTGATTTGATTGAAGATTATTTTTTCTATCAACACATTTTTGAAGTTATTATGTTCATTTCACTGAGTTTATAACAGCATTGCTGCTTACTTGTACAGAATATTTTAGTCATTATCTTTTAGCATTTTCTGTAAGAAAGTAATGCAAATTAATAGCAACTAACAACAGCTGGAAACACTTTCAAAAACTTTCCAAGTAAGCCTTTCTGTTGGCCTAAAAGATCTACCTGTAAAGTATATATATAAATTAACCAGCCAGCCTTGGGAAATCAGCTGCAATCTTGGCCACCAAAAACGTTCAGGTTTCAACCAGTAGGAAGCTGCCCTAGTTTTAGCAGCATTGTTCTTCTGCACAGTAAACAACTAAATATATTGTTCATTATCAGGTTAACTAACTGTATCTGAAAAGCCATGTAGTTAGGAGGTAAATAGTTGAACATGCATTGCTGTCACATGGGTTTTGCTTATATTCCTCTCTTTCCAGCCTGTCAGCAATGAGGAAGAATGTGCTGGCCAAGTGCTATGGCGGTGACATTACTAGGAAGAAGAAGTTGCTAGAGAAGCAAAAGGAAGGCAAAAAGCGCATGAAACGTGTGGGATCTGTCGACATTCCTCAAGAAGCATTCCATGAGCTACTGAAGGTCTCCAATTCAAAATAGATGAATCCACTGACCACTGCAATTATAGTTTTTGTAGCTGTCCAAATTTAAAAGTAGCTGTGTGGTGATGACTGGCAGCCCCTTCTAGTCGTCTTCTGAAAGGTGAGATTTTATTCAACTTTGAGTCTCATGTGTCATCTCCTGTTACAGGTCCTGGCACAATTATTTCATTGAGTACATAATGATGGCGCCTGCTAATTTTTTTTCCCAGGAGCACAAGTGCTGCAGCCTTGTTTTGCTGAGCTGCGGAGGGCAAGTTCTTTCTGTGAATACATATGGCTTCTCAGCTGGTGCAGACAAATCCCGAAAGCACTGCAGTAGAGACGCAGTCGTTGTATTTGTTGATTGATGGAGAACCATCCTGGAGTGCCTGCTGAACCCATTTTTTGCTGCTGCCTTGTTCTGACATGATACGAGCATCTGCCGTATCACACTACGCTTCGTTTTGTTTAGATAATTCGAGCAGAAGAAATAGATTATACTCAAATGTTCACTGAAACAATGCCGTACATGTTAAAAGAAGTGAATTGAATAAAAATATCTCATGTTTCTGGAGAATATCGTGTTATCGTGCCTGGTTGGCCTTTCTCTTCTCTTTGCAATTGACGCCTTGATGGGAAGGGTGGAGGATCGTTTGGCTGAACACACGAGAAACGTACAAAAGAAATGGTTCAAAATGTACGAGACCTCGAGGACTGAAATCGTAAAACAAAACAAAAGAAAACATCTGCACCAGCCGGGAATCGAACCCGGGTCTGTACCGTGGCAGGGTACTATTCTACCACTAGACCACTGGTGCTTGTGTGCTAATGGCCGAGCTGGTTCTATTCTAATTTATAATTCTTCCGTCGGAAGCGGATCGTGCTCCCTCCCGGTCTCATCGGCCCGCGGTCCCTCACCGGGTCAAACCCAAAGCCCACTCGGGTCACTCCCCGAACCCCACCACACCACGTGGGCGGCGGCGTCCTCGCGCGCCCATGGCGATCTCGCGCCTCCACCCCCTCTTCGTCCTCCTCCTGCTCCGCGCCTTCGCCTTGCTTCCCATGCAGGCTGCCGCGAGAGGCAGCCACGGTCCTTCAGGTCTCTCCCTGCTCTTCCCTTCCGTGTGATGTCGGGCCGTCGGGTTTGTATGTGCTTTTCATTGAGGAGCGTTTCCCGTCCGTGTGGGAGCGGTGGGATTGGTTTCAGCTGGGGATCTTCGGAGACTCCGGATCCGGTAGCTCGTTTCATTTTTGTGGGGCTTTATAGAGTTTTTGCTTTGATTGGATCAATTCGTTTTGGGTACTAGAGTGTTTTCTGATTGGGGAGGAACAGTGCACACTGCACAGTGATGGTGAGCACTAATTGGAATTATAAAAAATTGCATGCTCTTGAATACGTGATGAGTGTGTTGACTGTTGAAGGCTACCGTCCATCATGTATTCAGCTTATTAAAACACTGGTATATAAAAATGGGCGTACTTGCCATCAGATGGAATCATAAGGATTAATCTTGAAGAAGCTGGAATTTTGTAATGGATTGCTATGTTCATGTTCTATCCAATATGTATCGATACCCATGCCCTTCTCTGATCTAGTATTCTAGTCAATGTATTCTTATATTGGCTGCCTCAGCATCTATCTGTACATGTCCACACACGTTTGATATAGCTTTCTGCATATAGGTACCTATTTCTATTATCCAGTTACTGATACATATACTAATTTTTTAACCATGTACAGATGATGGAGATCATGGGTTATTTTCACGTAACCTGCTTCAAAAAAAGCCTCATATCACGTATGTTAAAATAAGAACTTTTAACTTTGTTTTTAAGAAAGAAAACAATGTGTGTCTATAATGCTTGATATTATTGGTTGACCATGTTGTGTATGATTTTGGACTAAATTCAGAGAAGAAATGGCTCGTGGATATATGAGCAATGCTGAGCTTGAGATTGCTGTACATGCCTTTGGAAGTCGTTGTTCTAATATCTCCAGGATATACAGGTACATGATGTATAATACTTTACTTCTCTGTGACCATTATATTTAGAGCTTCTAAAACAACCACAAGACCATCAGTTCTTTTAAGCCATGTACACATGTGGGTATTCATTTATGGTATACGGTATAATACAAAGTCTTTGCCGATCATGAGAGAATCACCGATCCATATGTGGTCATATTGATGGGCAATAGCAAATGGTTACAATGAAATATGTAGATTTCAAAAGAAAATTAATCATGAAATGCCACTTCTGAACATAAGTTGTTCATAAGATTCCTGTATAATTCTGTCTTTGTTTATACTATTAAGTTGTTACATGCTCAGATTTTTTTAGCATTATCTAAATAATAAAATATTTGATTTGAATCTTTTCTGTTTATTTGTTATACTACTCTGATATTGTCTTTATCTCAGTTTTTATTGCATTTTTTTCTTTCTTCCTTTACTTTCCTCCCTCCAGTATTCTCATATGTTAAAATTTACTTACCTATTATTTCTTCTCTCTTTGAGAGATAACACAAACCTGTTATCAGCATTGGAAAGAGTGTGAATGATTTTCCATTGGTACGTAACTTCAATTGCAGTACATTTCATATGCCTTGCTTAGTGCCAAATTTATGTACCTGGTAACTGTGCTGATTGTAGTGGGTGATTGAAATATCAGACAAGCCAAGGCAAAAAGAAGCTGAACCAGCATTCAAGGTTTGTGGTACCATTTTCTTAATGACTCTTAACTGGGGCTGTTCTTTTTCAAAATTTGGAGAATGCAACTAAAATTTTGGTTGGAAGTTTTCTGTAATGAATGATCATCTCATCTTATTATTTTATTCATCTAGCCCTTGTGATCTAAAAGGATTCTGTGCCAGAATCATATTCACACATGTGGGATGTGTTCAATGATGATGCGATTCCTTTTTTTCAATCTTAAATTCGATTTCTATGATCCCATATCCTTGCTTTCCTTCTTCATTCGTTATTAATTTATGGGGGACTAACTCTTTCCCCTATATCTTGAGACCATAAAGTAAGCTATTAGTATGCTCAAACTTAGCACGCATTTTTCTGTAGCAGTGAACATTTAATCATTTAATGTCACATTGTCAAATACTCAGCTCACTCTCCTATACTAGGTCCATACTTAAACACATGGTTTTCCTGTGACAAATTGCCATGTTAACAATTATTCTGCTGGCTTGCTCTGTTGCTTGAGTTAGTTATTTCATACTTCTGTTCTTATTCAACTATCAATTGATGATGAATTGACGGGGGTTCTTTATTCTAATCCCAGTGTTAAAGGCACCTTGAATTTATCTGTGATGTAATTTGTGCTGCTCATGCAGTTCATTGGAAATGTTCATGGTGATGAGCCGGTTGGAAGAGAGGTTCTTATGCATCTTGCGAATTGGCTGTGTGATAACTATCTGAAGGATCCATTGGTAATCAAACATTCATCTGTCGCTACTTGCTCTTTGGTCACTGTGCAGTTTACCAATGGCCTGCCCCTTGTGGTTTAGGTTTTTTATGGCTACCTTTAGTATTTTTTGAGTTGTTCAGATGATATCGTAATTTTGAACGGAAGCTATCATGTATAAAGGGTTGAAAATATAATAATTCATGAAATATTATTTGAAATATGAAGTTTGAAATTAAATTAAATTAAATTCTAAAGCATGCTTTTTTTTTACTTATTTGCCAATATATTGTTCAACATTAAGATACCATGTTCAATGTAACTGTGCTGTTTGGCACATGTATTTTCTCTAATCTATGAAAATTGCTGCCAGTATATGGTAAACTCAACATGTGAACTAATTTCTGTAGGCAACTCTAATTGTGGAGAATATGCACCTTCATATACTTCCAACAATGAACCCAGATGGATTTGCTCTTAGATGGCGTGGTAATGCAAATGATATTGATCTCAACCGAGATTTTCCTGACCAAGTGAGTATTCCTTTACGTTGCACCTCTTTTCCTTATGGAAGCTTCTACTGCCCCTTTTGTCCTTTATTTATTTATTTTTTGTAGCCATTCAATTGACACTAACTGAAATTGACAGTTCTTCTCCGCTAACAACGATATCAACTCCAGACAACCTGAAACTAGAGCCATTATGAACTGGGTAAAGCAAGAACACTTCACAGCTTCTGCTAGTTTGCATGGGGTAACTATTCTCTCCTACCCACAGTTATCTGCTATTACTTATCTTGTTGAAATGAGGTTCTATATTATCATCTTATTTGAATTTTTTTAGGGTGCTCTTGTTGCCAATTATCCATGGGATGGAACTAGAGATACAGGGTGATTCCTTCTTCTACCTAAATTCACTTTCAAGTATCTCAACTAATAGTGTTGCTAGTGTGGTAGTGTATGGTTCAGAGGATGTACAATGGATTCTTGTGGTTGCAAATGGTTTATTTAAAGTTTTGATTGCATATAGGTGCTTTAATCTGTTATAATGTGATGTTGCAGCTATTGGTTTATGTTTTCTTAATTCTTTATAGGACAAACTCCATTTTACTACCCCAAACAAGTCACTCTGTCGGTCTGTCCTCTTGACCTCATGACCAAAATTTTGACACTCCCCCAAACTATTTTAAACTGGGTCCATTCACCCCCTTATGCATATTTATATTTTGCTTATCCACATTCAAATTGAGTTTTAAGTTCAAACTTTATCAGATGTACATCGGAAAAAAAAACAGTTATGGAATTTTTCATGTTCTTTTTCGTGTATTTTCACCTTTTTTGGGGAAAAATGTATTTTCATATATTGATGGTTAAATTAGCATCAGTGGCTTCCAACCTATGAATAATCACAAAAAGATCTGATATACTTTTGTAACATCAGGTTTGTTGGCGGTTGTCACCCACAAAGCTTGAACCTAAAACATAATGTGTGTGAGGAGAAACAAAAAAAAATCATTTGGTGGTGAATTAGACTAATAATAATTTGTGTTAGTAAAACGACTTGAAATTGGACAAGATCAGAATTTTGTACGATGGTCAAGGTAAGGACCGTCAAGTGTCAAGGCAGATTAGCTGCATGGATGACTTAGTCTTATGAGCAGCTGATTAACACATTGCCATCTATGAATGATGCTCTCTCTCTCTCTGTGTGTGTGTGTGTGTCACTCAGCGGCGGAGCTTAGACGGGATTATAGAGGGGGCCAATTTAACATGACCAAAGAAAAGAGGAGGCCAGATTAGTATTTTATTTGTAATTGAATGGTGAAATGAAATGTTTCTTTGATGATTTCTCTAGTGTGTGTGTGTGTTGGGGGGTGGGGGGGAGGGGGGGTGGAGTGCATAAAGCTCACTTTGGACCTCAAGAACCACCACTGTTCTCACTACCAATTGGATGTTCTCTCCCTCTCAAAATATCCAGTGATGTGATGATACACCTATTTCCTCAATGCTATGTGTGGTTTCTTTCTTTGCTGCTTTTCACCTCTGCTCTTTAAGGCCACAATTTTACTTGCTTGATTTCACAGTTTAGCATTCTCAACAAAGATTTTACTTTCTCACAGCAAACATTATTACGGATGTCCTGATGATAAGACATTCCGGCACATGGCATCAGTGTATAGTCAGTCCCACTACAACATGTCCTTGAGCAAAGAATTTGAAGGAGGGATAACAAATGGAGCCTTCTGGTAAACAAACAGTAGCATTTTGTTCATACTGCATATGAGACTTTCTGTGTATGTCTGGGCTTTGCATCAATCAACATCCTTGTTTGTGATTCAGGTATCCAATATATGGTGGAATGCAAGACTGGAATTATATACATGGAGGCTGCTTTGAGTTGACTCTGGAGATTAGTGACACAAAATGGCCAAAAGCAGCTGAGGTACCTTTGCATCGAGTTCTCCATGGTTCTGCTTCTGTTTTGCAGATCTTTATTTTTTTTGTTCTGTTGCTTATTCTATTGTTTTGCTACAGCTTCCTGTCATCTGGGAACACAATAGAATGAGTATGCTTAATCTTCTTGCAAGCTTAATAAAGGTAATCAATTGTCTCCTTATGCACTACAAAGGGTGACTTTTGCACTGATTGAAATGAAATGGTGTTAGTTGGTTAGTGAGTTGAGGCACATAACTGCTCATGTTTATACCAGTGTTTTCATGTACTAACTGCTTCATAGTAATGTATGCACCAAGCCAGTTACTGCCTATAATTGAAAATGTCGGGCACAATATTTTTCCAGAAAGGAAGCTGTTTCAGGGTGGGACATTTTGGCTAGTTGGTCTGAGTTCTGAACAAGATCAATCAGTGTTTATCATAATTCGTGTTCACTGTCACCACAATGGCATGCACACTAGGAAGCTTATCCTTTTTCCTTTACAACAAATGTTCATGGCTTGCAATGGATTACTGTACCCAAAGAGCTCGACTGCCTATTTAGTCAGGATTTGTGGGATATGCTTCCTCGTATGTGGTAGAGAACAGAGTTTATCAAACAATACTACAGTTATTCCGATTCCCATTGTTTGTATCATTGTATGCATTGTGGCTTGGTTCATCAGTCTGTTCTGTCATATTAACTCTAGTTTTAGTCAGGAGTTCATGGAAGGATATTTGCAGCAGATACTGGCAGGCCTATACCTGGCTTAGTGATGATAAAGGGCATCGATTCCAAGGTTAGTTTGTTTTGGTAGCATTAGTTCAGTTATGTTAGAATAGACGAATTGATAAATATGGAGTTCTTGTTATATGTTTCCAGGAGTTCCCTAACTTTTTCTTTCTTTTAGGTAAGAGCAAGCAGAGCTTTTGGAGATTACCACCGAATTATTGTGCCTGGTAAGAAATACGAAGGTACGTCACTTTTTCCTCAGAATTTATGTATATGGTTATATCACCTGCAATTGCAAAAGCAATTGGGAATCCTCAGACTGGCATGTCTCTTGACATGGTTTTCTGAAATTTTCTTCGACTTGTATGCCTATCAATCAGAGGTAAATCAATTTGTGCTTGGCAGGAACCAGCCAAGTTTTACCACCTATACGAAACAACATATTCCCCAACTTTTTGCCATGTTTAGCTACTAAGATCAAGTTGACCATCCATTGTATATATAGACTGACAAAACCTGTAGTCTGAAAAGCAAAACGGTCGCTTTCTCTATCCAACTGTGTGACATTTGTTCATGCTTCTTGCAGTTATGGCATCCATGGAAGGCTTCCGATCAAAGTCCACGCACATTGTGCTGGAGCAGGAAGCTGTCAGCCTTGATTTCATCCTGGACCCGGACGGAGTTGATGGGCAGATGAAGCTGCTCCGTAGTGACTACGACTGCCGCTGCGACAATGACAAGATGTTCCATGTTCGAGAAGCTCACCTCTGGCTGTATCTTCTTGTAGTGTGCGGTATCCTGGCCCTCTATTTGGTCTTCAAGAGAAAAGCGGCATCAAGGTTGCTGGCATTCAGATACTCACCCAGACGGCCTGTTGCTGTATAAGAGGAGTTTTACACCCTAGGACAGTTTTGTAACTTAGAGAATCTCACCAAAATGGTCTGTTGTATAAGCTGAATGATGTGTAAGTTTTGCATGGATGGAAAATTTTGTACTGTGAGAATATCACAAATCTCAAGGCATATCGTGTGGTAGATGAAGTTATTTTGAAGTTATTCTAATCTCGTACACACAAAGATTTGCAATTATTCATCTAGGCGCTCAAATGTGCTTCTCACCCATATGAAAAAAAAAACGCTTCTCAAATCATGCTCGGTGGTCTAATGGACGCTTTAGTTTGTTTGTTGGATTGAAGTATTCAAGCTGACAAGCAGCATCTACAATATGCCTGCGAACGAGCCTATTCGAGTCGGGCTCGAGGCTTGGCTTGAGAACGAGCTCGAGCCCCGGTCAGATCTCAGGCTCGGATCGAGCTCGGCTCGAGCTGCAATCGTTCACGAGCTCGAGCCTTGAGGTTGCAGGCTCCGCTAGAGCTCGGCTGCTGAGTATCGAGTCGCGGGCCCACCTCATCATCTTCTCCTCCCGCGTGCCCCCACTTCCTGGGGCGACGGTTGCTTACTCCAACCATGGCCGCCTCCGCCGCCGTGGTGCAGGCTCTCTCCTCGCCACCGTCCCTGTCTCCTCTGCTCCCCTCGCGCCCGAGAGCCCTTCGCATCAACATTCCCCTCTCACTCTCCGCAAAGCCGCGCGCCCGCGCCACCGCCGCCGCCGCCGCCGGTTCCGACTCCTCCAACTTCGGGTACGAACACCTTCACGTTCTCCATGCATGATGTTTGACGTGATTTGTTGGGTCAGGTCGACGGGGTGGGGTTGAGGTGTTCGATGAAATGCTTCTATAATTCTCTTTGTTTTCCTCAAGCACTAGATCGTTAGACGACAATTGCGCAATTGAAAGATTGGGTCTCGCCCCTACCGACTCATGATTTGGTAGGAGGCATACGGACAACACAGAGGAAGCTAGCAATCTTAGCTGTGTAGCCTAGAAAGGGCAGTTTTTTCTATGACGATTGATGACTGTTGTAGTGTTGTGTGACATAAATAGAAATTTTCGCGCTATACATATCCATGGTAGAGGTCCTCAAGTGCGGAATTGTGGTTGGATTCTTTGTAATTGGCAGCTTGCCTATCAGTTTCATCATATCTGCAGCCAATTTTGTAGTACTTCCTTTTGATGCTGAAGACCTGAAGTAATTCTGGATTACCTTTTCTAAAGCATGCATCTCATGCCTCTTCCATTTGTCAGGAATCAAACATCACTGTTGCCGCCGTTCAGCTTTACGCTTGATGAAGGTTCTTCTAGGTCGAAAAGGCCATACAGATGGCAACGTGTACTGCTTAAAGTAAGTGGGGAAGCTCTTGCTGGAGATCGCACCGAAAACATCGACCCAAAGGTGAGTCTTCTTTCGGTGGAGCTGGAACATCTTTCAATCTAAGCGGTAAACAATTAATATGCGCAGGTCATGTAATTTAATTTAACTGTGTGCTGTGTTGCAGATTACAATGGCAATTGCAAGAGAGGTTGCTTCTGTCACCAAGCTAGGTGTAGAGGTGTGCCCTCTCTACTGTCTTTCATTTATTTCTTAATTGTATATACTTGTTTCAAGATTTAGAATTAGTGAAATAAAATGCACATAATTATACTTGATAGTAGGCATTAATTTAATGGTTAGATTCCGTTGCCTTGGAAGCGAGTGCCTTGTATTATCTCGTCTTCTCTAGTATAAGTGTATAACTATATTATGCGTATTAAAAATGTTCACTTGCAGGTTGCTATTGTTGTTGGTGGGGGCAATATCTTCCGTGGGGCCTCTTGGGCTGGATGTAGTGGGCTTGATCGCTCATCAGCGGATTACATCGGGTAATATGTCCAATGCTTGATGTATTTTCGTTCGCTCATCCTATGCTCGGCTTTTATGTGGCATTTTAAAATAAGTTGAAATACGATAAAGTGTGATGTAGTTAAAGCAGGTAATGAAATGAAACCTAAGCCCAATATCAGACCCATTTTGGTAGTTGCATGCATTGTACGTCATTTATTTTAATTTCTTAGCAGTTCAACATTTGTGATATACAAACCACATTTAAATTTGCTGGCGTATTCCATCAAAATAGTTGACTGAGTGGAAATATGAACAATTCTTTTAAGAAACTTGCAATTTTATCGAAGTTGAAGATCGCCTGTAATGTTTTATTTGTGCTCTGTCCATAATATTTGTGTCTCTGCTGCTCATTTTGAAAGACATTTATTGTGACAAGCAATAGTATGATTTCTTAACATAAAAAATTGTTCAACACTACATCTGATCATGTTTCCTAATTCAGCATGTTGGCCACTGTGATGAATGCTATATTTCTTCAAGCAACAATGGAGAGCATTGGAATACCTACCCGTGTCCAAACTGCCTTCCGTATGTCAGAGGTTGCAGAACCATATATACGCAGAAGAGCTGTCAGGCATTTAGAGAAAGGAAGGGTTGTTATATTTGCTGCCGGGACAGGGAACCCATTCTTTACAACTGATACAGCTGCTGCTCTCCGTTGTGCAGAAAGTGAGTTCATCTTGTATTCTTCATCAAACGAACTGCATTTGCTAAAAATAATCTAGAGAAATATGCTTGCAGATATGTGTATTTGTTTCATTCCTAAATAAGTTCTTGCTTTACTGTCAAGCTGTAGTCAGTTGCAGGTAAGTTGACTCAGAAGGACTCTCGCAACAGCAGTTACCTACTTACCTCTCTTCTCTTAGTTTATATAATGATGAACATCCAGTTGCAGATTGAGTTAAAAATGAAAACAGTGGATGTAACTGTTAGGTTAAGCAATAGTTATGCACCTATTTTAAGCCGGTTTTCTGCCACAAGCTGGGACTTGTACAAAACTTGTGTTAGAGTGTATTTTCATTAACTCGTACATATTTACATAAGTAATCTCGAACGCCGCAGGAGAGTTGCGTGTCACATATTTACATAAGTAATCATGAATCACAAGGTCTAGTTTGCCTGTAGAAACATGCTATTAGTGTGAGCTTAAACTTACCTTTCCTAGACTGGCCTTTTAGATGGACAGCATTGTTTCATTCAGTAAAAATTGTTTAACCTAACAGACTGACATTTTCTTCCTGCTATTATGCAAACAGTTAATGCAGAGGTAGTGCTTAAAGCAACAAATGTTGATGGTGTGTACGATGCAGACCCCAGGCATAACCCAAATGCTCACCTTCTTGAGACAGTGAGCTATCATGAAGTGACTACAAGAGATCTCTCGGTAATGGACATGACTGCCATCACACTATGCCAAGAAAACAACATTCCTGGTAAGGATGCTATCATTTTTTTATACTATTTTAGATCCCAGCCTCCACTTTGTGCTGCATTTTATTTCCTATTTAAAATTTTTAATCTGGCAAGTCATTTTGCAGTTGTCGTGTTTAACTTGCAAAAGCCAGGAAACATTGCAAAGGCTATTGTTGGTGAGAAGGTTGGTACCTTTATTGGTTGCACAAGAAATCAGGAACAAAACGGCAATGCAATGGGTGAAGAAAGAAGATTGGTTAACGAGGTGTGAGCTGAACAGCTGCATGAGCTGGGGCTCCCCTTCTTTTCTTATTTAGTTTACGTGTAGGAGGTTTTAGGGAGCTGGTGCTGGATATTAGGCTAGATTAGCTACAAAAATTATGATAGTTGTAACCTTGGAAGAAGACACTCGAATAAAAATTTCACGGTCAAGTGCTGCTATCCTATGTACAATAGACTTAATGAGATCACATAATAAAACTAAATCTGATGAGGATTGCATGTGGCTGCACGTGAAGAACCATTTCACAGCTCCTAGTACCGGTGAGTGGCTCAGTGTGGCATTCTTTCTCAAACTAGTAGAAACATTCAAGTTTATATAATTGCTGGTACCAATCATAATGGCCAATTCTGAGACTGTCCGGTAAGTGTCATGCTGCTGCTATTTGGCATCTCCTGATATCTCTGCCTTTTGGGAGCAATTATGCATGCATTCTTGTAATCTGCTCGTATCGCTTTCCCTCGTTGCGTGCGTGTTATTTCATTTGGGTGAAAAACATTTTCTTAGACACTAATGCTTTATAGTATAGATGAATTTTGACGATTTTTTGCTCGGTATACTTCTAGAGTCATAGCTGTTGTTTGTTAAATCTGGTACGCTGTGCAGCTACAGCATGAAAACGGGATTTTTGTCCCAAAATTCGGTTGAGTTCTCTGCAGATTTGCATTGAATTCCTTCTGGGATGAAAACTAATGGATCCCGATGCTGCATGTGAAATGCAAACGGAAGAAGTTGGAATCCAACCAAAACTGAACAGGTTTTGTGATGGTGAGTGAGCTGGACGAGGCATGGGCCAGTCCTTACAACGAACTGGGCTGTAACCCTTCACGGCCCGGCCCAATAATACCTTTCACAGTCTCTCTGTTCCTTCCACCAGCCCTCGCCACCCGCTGCGCGTGCTCGTCCTCGGTGATGTAAACCTTGCCGGGGAAATAGGGATGGCAACGGGGCGGATTGGAGCCGGCGGGTGAAGCTTCCACTGATTCCCCACCCCCGAAACCCGAACAGTAAACCCACCCCAAACCCGAAACACCAATCGGGTGGAAATGCTGCCTCGACCCAAAAACTCGTGGGTGCCCGAAACCTAGCGGATCCCCGACACCCGTGGGCGAGGGGTGCGGCCGGCGCGCGCGGCCGAGGGGGCGGTGGATGGGTAGCGCGGGGAGGGTGCGGCGGATGGGCGGAGAGGAAGGGGGCGGTGCGGGGAGGGGGCGGCGGCGAATGGGCCGCGGCGGACAGGTGGAGAGGGAGGGGCGGCCGTCGGATGGGCTGCGAGCGGAGAGAGGAACTGAGGGAGAAGGAGGGGGTGGTGCGGGGAGAGAGGAACCGAGGGAGAGGGTGGGGGCGACGCGGGGTTGGAGACGAGAGAGATAGGGAGGTTCCGGTTTATATATTTAGGGTTTCTTACGTGGGTTAGGTTGCATTTTCATTGAGCTAGGAACAAACTTCAAACCCCCAATGGGCACCCGTGGGGGAAAGTCAAAATCCGTCCCGCCCTGCCCCATTTCAGGTCCCCGGACCCGCGGGTGCAAAAATAAACCCACCCTCACCCCTGTCGGGTCCAAAACCCACGGCTTTCGGGTGTAAACCCGCCCGACTGCCCTCCCTGCTCGACGGTGAGGGGAGTCTAATGGGCCGTCAGTGGCAGATGCAGCTCGGTGGAAGTAAATGGGGATTGGGAAATGGGTAGGGTGGCCCGAATTGGTTTTATGGGCTTGCATCAGATCTTCCGTGGGCTTTGAGCATCGAATTGGGTCTCGAACCGACTTAACTTACCGAAAGAGCCACAGATGGTGGCTTGGTCACTCTGGTGTTTTTTAAAATTAGCCATCTCACAATTTTGAAAAGCTCTAAAGAATTTATTTTTAAGATTATAGTAATTAAAAATATGTAAACACTGTACCCTGCTGCTCCACACGCATACACGTATGCACGTCTTCTACACACGCGTGAAATTTGCTCCAGGTACGATTTCTCCTGTACCAATTTTGCTCTATCGATACAGCCGCTCTAGTGGCATTACTCCTCTCGATTTTGATCTACTGCCCTAGCTCCTCTCCCAATCCCAATATATTATCGCACATCCAAATGCTTATCTTCCCTTCTACTCCATCCATTACAAGTTACTATTCATTTTGATTTTTCTAATCTAGACATAGGTATATCCAAGTGACGGTATCTTTTGTGCTTGCATGGAAACAAATAAATCAAAGAAAATAGTACCATCTACCATCGGATGTTCCGATGACCCCCTAGAGAAAACGTTGGAGCAAGCATCAGAGTAATTGGTACGCTACGGAGAAAACCAGGCAAAGTCAACCATCGGATGTTCCGATGGTCACTTTTCTAGTAGCGTCGGACGAATTCTAAGGGATAGGCTTGAAAGACAAACAAAATGCAATAGCACCGGATGATCCAATGGTATGTATAAAAACAGCGTCGGACAAAGAATATTTTCTGTGATCCCTGACAGAAGGTTTTGGCCAGAATATCTTCAGCACCGGATGTTCCGATGGCCCCCCAGAGAAAGTGTCGGAGCAAGCGTCAGAGTAATTGGTACGCTACGGAGAAAACCAGGCAAAGTCAACCATCGGATGTTCCGATGGTCACTTTTCTAGTAGCGTCGGATGAATTCTGAGGGACAGGCTTGGAAGACAAAGAAAATACAATAGCACCGGATGATCCGATGGTATGCACAAAAGCAGCGTCGGACAAAACATGTTTTCTTTGATCCTTGACAGAAGATTTTGGCTAGAATGTCTTCATCACTAGATGATCCGATGGCATCATCGGAGGAAGTGTCGGAGCAATTACGTCAGGGGATCCAATGGCTATGTGACGTGGCCAGTGGCACCGAATGATCCGATGAGGGCATCGGATAAAGCGTCGGATGAATTTCTGGAGAATTTGGATGTTACGATGCAGACTAAAAAATATATCATCGGAACATCCGATGGTATAATTTTTCACTAGCCGTTGGAGCAACAGCTCTTTGAGCCCTTGGGGCTATTTATACCCCCACCACTCACCCATTTGGAGTTGCTGGAGTGTCTAGAGATGCATTGAAGATTAAGACTCATCAAGAACACATACAAGCCACCAAAAATGCTTAAGTGATCCATCAAAGACTTAGCACAAGTTTAGGAGAGTGATTAGTCCTGCATCATAGATTTTATTTGTGTATGGTTATGGCCAACAGCTTCTGTTGCTGTTCCAGGTGCACGATTGGAACCCTGAAAGTCTATTATCGATTCATCATCTCCTTACTGAACCTGAATGTTTGAATTGATGCATCTCCACATGGAACCTGAATGTTTGCACGATTGGAACCTGAATGTTTGAATTGATGCATCTCCACATGGAACCTGAATGTTTGCACGATTGGAACCTGAATGTTTGAATTGATGCATCTCCACGTGGCACGAAACTGTGATCAATTGGCGGATGGGTTCCATTTGTGATGTAACTGGACAAGTTTTCAGCTGCCAAGTTCGCCAGTCTTGCTGTCTGATCCGAACCAACGGCAACCATCACTTCTAATTAGGCATCATGATACTGGTTACAGGGGCTTGCCTGTTTCATCTTGTGTTGAGTTCATACGTAGAAAGTTTTAGCAAATTTCTGATGAAATCTGTCAAAAACTATCCAAAACAAAGAATAATCCGCTCAACAACTGAATGTTATTATTTGCATGTTTTTTATGCGTTCCCTCAACAACTGAATGCGCTAAGACATCCGATTACTACTGGTCCCAAATGCAAACTTGTATTTGGAAGCACACATATAGCATAACTCGTATTGGCAAACCAAAAGTTATCTTCATCCTATCCTAACCAAACGAAACTAGAGTGAAAGCAATGCATTCGGGCACCGTCATGTGAACACCAATTCCTTGCCCATCCTCAAACCTTTTTCTGACTGCACCGAGCACCAAACAAAATGAATAAAGACAGCAGAGACAGCAGAACAAAACAGCAGCGAGTGTAATTATCCACGTCCAACCAAAATTAACACTTAACAGCAGGTTTTTACGACACAGCATATGCGCATGACACAAGTGCTATTCCAAACAACATACCAATGTAGCACTTCTTTGCGAAAATATGCAACTCTAGTAAGTAGGTAGCAGCGAAAAAACTAGTTGGGCCTTGGCGTCGCCCACTCAACGCGGAGGATAAGGTTATCATAACCATAACCATTGAGCTTGCTGATCGCCTTCTCCGCGTCCTCTCTGTGAACAAAGTTGACGAAGCCGAACCCCCTGCTTGACCCAGTCTTCTGGTCCACCGCGACATAGACACGGCTGACAGGGCCGAACGCGCGGAACAGCTCGAGGAGGTCGGGCTCACGGGTGTCCTCTGAGAGGTTGGTGACACGGACTGAGTTCTCATCGTTCCTACGGCGCATCGAATCTCCACCACTCCTATCAGCGCCACCTCTCAAGGTAGGGGGAACATATGCTCCCTTCGCAGGACCGCCTGCAGCAGGAGGGCCATCGGACGTCGGAGGCCTGTCCGAGAAACTTTCAGTCGGTGGCGCAAGGTCCTTGTAGGGACACTTTGAGGTCCAGTGGTCGCCCTTCTTGCCACAGGTTCTGCAAACCATGAGAACAGCACCTCCCTTGCTTGCCACAGCCAGTGGGTCACCAGATGCAGCTGGTTCATCAGCTTTGCTCCCTACAAATGAGTGGGCAGTTAGCAAATATGCAAGCACAAGGCATGAAGATAATAAGATTACCAAAGTTTAATACAGGCGAGTTTAGAGGCCCCATAACCCACAAAAAAAAAGATGATGAATACATTAAGCAGAGCATTTACAATGGCTAACTGACAGGTCTGTAACCGTAAGATGTACACTATTTAGCTGAAAAATGCTTTGGCAGATTGATAGACAAATGTAACTTAACTATGCCTGAATTTGTGAATGCTGGAAAGAGAAATAGTAAGCACATCAAGAAGAAATGGTGTGTTATTTTTGCGGCATGTGAGCATTCAGGAGCTCATGTAAGTTGTAACATAACAAATAATTCTTCATACTGAGATAACTTGCAGTCAGTGGTACAACTGCATCAAATGGAGATCGCAATCAATGAAATATGGAATGCAATTCGAGTCTTTGATATGAAACAAAAATAGATCTGCCAAAATTTTATTGAATGGCTGCTAATTGTAGCTCAGTTAAAACAACAGCAGGAATCACCAGTATGACAAAGATGATCAGCCAGAATGAAATGGTAATTTTAAGTGCTCCGTGACACAATTATCGCATCACTCAAGAGGTGATTGGAATGGGATGAATAGAACCATGACGAAATTTGTTGCTCCTACAAGGCCTAATTAGAAATGTTCGACACCGCGAACCCTGTCTATCTAGAATAGACGAACATGTACACAAAGCCATCCAACGGCCCCCAATTTCACAGCAACTGCATCTATCTGCAATTACAGAACTAAGAAATGAATCGAAATATTCGAGATACCGATCGCGCCTAGTTGCTAGCAATAGAAAGAACAGGTGACGAACAAAAACATGATGCAACAGATCAGAAATGGAGGCGGCGGATCGAGGAGTGGAGGGGGGATCCATACCAGGGGCGCGGGGGCGCTCGAGGAGGATCTCCTCGGTGGAGACCATGGTGAGCCTGGAGCCGGCGTCCTCCTTGAGGGCGTCGCCGAACTTGGGCCACTGGCGGCGCTCGATGGCGCTGCGGGAGAGGCGGGCCTTGGCGAGCTTGCGGACGCGGGTGGTGGTGGTGACCTTGACCTTGTTGCCGTCGTCGTCGAAGCGGTACTCGATGACCTTCTTGAAGCCGTTCTCGTCGGGCCCGACGACGACGCGGGGAGGGAGGAGGAAGTCGAGGTCGCCGCCGTCGTCCTCCTCGAGCTCCCCCCACCGGATCTTCTGCTGCGCCGCCGCCGCCGCCATGGTGCGTGCGCTAGGGTTTCGGGAGGCGCGGGGAGGGTGCGGCGGACCGGCGGAGAGGAAGGGGGCGGTGCGGGGAGGGGGCGGGGGACGGGCGGAGAGGGAGGGGCCGGCGGACGGCCGCACAGGGAGGGGGCGGGGGCGGACGGGCCGCGGGCGGAGAGAGGAACCGAGGGAGAGGGCGGGGGCGGCGCGGGGTGGAGACGGGAGAGACGGGGAGGTTCCGGTTTATATATTTAGGTTTCTTACGTGGGTTGGGCTGCATTTCCAGTGGGCTAGAAATAAACTTCGGACCCCAATGGGCACCCGCGGGGGAAAGTTAAAACCCGCCCCACCCCACCCTATTTCGGGTCCCCGAGCCCGCAGACTTGCAGGTGCAAAAATAAATCCGCCCCCGCTCCTGCCGGGTCCAAAACCCACAGGTTTCAGTTGCAAACCCGCCCGACTGCCATCCCTGCAGGGAAAGTCATCGAATCTCCGATCCGGCACCCTGCTTCTCCTCGACGGCCGTCTACCTGTCCTTTGAAAACTCTCTCTAGGCAGCTGCACAGTCAGCCACGAGCACGCGGCCGCGGCAGGTCTCTACGAGTCGGTTTCCCCCTTCCCCGTGTTCCTGTCAGTCTCCCGAGTCCTAGCCCCTACTCCCTTCTCCTTCCTTAGAAAATTCTGTCTCCTTCTGAGTTCATCTAATTAATTTGGTGTGGGTTTGATTGACATAGGACGACAATTCTCGTTGCTCCGGTATTTTTCTGAAAAAAGAAAGAAAGTTTAAATCGGTTGATATCAAATCCTGATATTAGGCGTAGTATACCACTGCTGGGTATCCAGGTCATTACTTGTTAAATCCCTGTCTGTAACATAGAAATTTCGATGGGATTCTAATTCTTCAAGAAAAAGGTAGAAATCCTCTAAGGATCTTGCAAAATTCCAGTGCCCCAAATACATCACAAACATGGGAAAAGAACGCCAATTCTTTTATAATACTGCCGTAAACTTTAAACTTGCCCTTCTGCTACTGATTTGTCAATATAATCCCCCTTTTATGTCAAATAAAACGAGAATACCTAGGAAGAAGTAGCTATATCTTTATATAAAGAAAAAAAGCCCAAAATTCGAGTAAACAAGATCCTAAGTCTGTACACCAGCACCTCCTATGTCACAATTTTATTTAATCATGCACCCTAAGTTTTAACAGAAGACTAAAATCCTGTTTGTTTCAGCTTCTCGGGTTAGCTTTCTGGCTTTTGGTAGCCAGGAGCTGGAAAGCTAAAACAAATAGTCCAACTGCTAAACTGGCTTTCGGAAAGCTGGAAAGCTAGCTTCTTAGGAAATTGTAACGTTCGTAAAATCTACTAACTCAAATCACCCACTAAAAATTTATTTTCAAAAATCTTTCAACCGTTGAGCTCCCCAAAATCTTTTCCTTCCCGGCGACCCCGCCGTCCCGACACCCAACGCCGACAGTCATCTTTTTCTCCCTCCGCAAATTTCGCCGCGTGCCCGTCAAAATCTGTCACGCGTGCCCAACTGCTTTCCGCACTTTTCGCCGACCCTCCCTCTCTTTTCTTTTCTTTTTCCCATTCTCCTTTTCCCCTTTCTCTTTTTCTTCTTTTTCTCTTCTCCTTCTTCCTTCTTCCTCCTTTTCCCTCCTTTCTTTCTGGCGCACGCCCCTGCGCCCGCATCTCCTGGCGCCGCTCGCCCAGGCCACCTCGCACCCGGCCCCGCGCGCCCGCTGGCCCGCCCGACCCCACATCGCTCGCCTGGTCGCCCCCTGCTGTACACCACCAGGCCCCTGTGCGCTGTCGTCCCGCACCGCGCGCCGGCCGCTGCACGCCGCCCCTTCCCCGGCGCGCCTCCCCATGCCGGTCGTCGCCCTTGTGCTCCTCGTTGATCGAGCCGGCCCCGCCATGCCCTTCACGCGGAGCTCCGCTCCGGCATGCCACCGGTCGAGATTCCCGGCCACCATTGAAGGCCCGCCGGCCATCGAGCCCCCGCCGGCTATAAAAGGGGAAGAGCCCCCGCCGCTCCTCCACACCACCAACGCCGCCCTCCCAGCTTGCTGCCCCCTGCTCCACCACCCCTGCGCGCCGCCACCAGGAACGCCGCTACCGCCTCCCTGTCCACCGCCGGCACCCCCTCTCCCATCACCATCCGCCCAAGGTGAGGGCCAAAATGGGTCCCCCACACCCTCCCCCGCCGCCCGGCCTCACTGCCGGCGAGCTAGGCCGGCTGGCCCGCCGCCGGCCGTCCCCCCCCCTCCCACACACACACACACCTCCTGTACCGAGTCAAAGAAGAAGAAGGGAAAACTTCCATTCAATTTCGATCTAACCCCCTACTTCTTCCTATTCACGGAATAACCCTCCCACCTCTCTCAAACTCTTTTCACAGATCAGCCCTCCCACTTCCCAAAAATTATTACAAATAGGCCCCTGGTTCTCGCAGTTTAGTCCTAAACCTCATTTTAAGCCCCTAATACACGGTTATCTCATCATTTCATGCGCCAAACTTCCTCCAATTAATCCCAAATTCGACCACGGCATCCTCCAACATACATCCGCTGAATCATCTCCAAATTTCATGAAAATATTCATCCCTTCTATTTTCCGTTCGCGTTCTCTGTTCGAAGCTCAACGGGTAAAACTTTAATTTTCTTTTATTCATTGTGTGCTCGATTGTGTGTGCCGTAGATCGCGGAGTACCCGAGGAGGAGCACGAGGAAGAGTTTGACCGTGAGCTCGAGCCCGAGGACTAGCACCGCGAGCAGGAACTCCCGGAAGGTTTTGAGGACGGCAAGTCCAATCTCGCCCTTTGATGCATATTTATCCTAAATTTTCAAACACAACCTATTGGCCTGTTGTATCAATCGTATATTGTTTTACTGCTGAAACATGGTTGGATAGCCACCCCTTGATGGTTATGATTATTCCTTGCTTGTCCTATAATTATCGCTAAATATGATTTGCTCTGTTTGGATGATAATTACTGCTGGAATGCTTAGGACCTTGTTACTCAATTCAACCATGACTACAATGTGTTTTGTTAAAGAATAAAGATGTGAGTGTTTTAAAAAGGGAAAATAGGTTTTCGGAAATGAAGGAAAGACATGCTTAGATGAGATGGATGGGTGTTTCTTGTGTGAAATGCCAATAAGTTGGGCTCGTACCTTTGTGGTTGAGCAAGGTTGGGAGATATCCATCTTGTTACAAATTAAGGACCAAGTTGTTGTGTCATCTTGCCTAACCCAACCATCGTGCAACCACTCGACCGTTGTATGCGGCAACGGCTTAGCAGGAATCTCACTAGCTAGTCTGCTAGTCATTAGAAGAGCTGGTGAGCAGCGGGAGACCATGGAAAAGGAGTAAGATCTTTGTGAATTAGGTCCCGGTTAAGACCTCGTTGGTAGGTCGTTAACCCCTTGGTTGCTTCCGTGTTGACTACTTAGTCTTAGCTAAGGTGGGTAATGGCTTTGTTAGGATCTGCACCGGCACTAAGGGGATCGTGTTGCGGTACCCTACTTGTGGGAAAAGTGTACAACCTCTGCAAAATTAAAACCTATCCGGGTAGCCATGTCCACGGCATTGGACGAGTTGCGGCTTGGTCACATAACTAGTAATTCGAAATGGATGATTTTTATGGCGTGTGCTGTATTTTGGAAGTGTCCGACAGTTGTGCCGTGAGCTACTGCGGACGGGGAGTCCGGTAGCATTAAAACTTGGATCCTTTGTGTAGGATCAACCCCACTTAATGATTCGGTTACTAAAAGAAATGCTTTGCGAAAACTCTTTTAAAAATGAACCCTTGCATGTGTTGAAAATCTAGCTTTATTGCAAATAAACCTTAACCTTATCCTTGATATATCCTGTGCATATTCTTGATTATTTTCCCCTTCATGGTTGGGGTTGGACTTGTTGAGTACTTCTGTACCCACCCTTGTTTTGTTACTTCAGAGGAAGGCCCGGACTTCGTCGCCGAGGATTTCGAGTAGGAGGTCGTTTCCGCACCCAACGCTGCCTGTGGTGTTGGCCTTTGGAGAATGCTTCCACTGTCGCTTAGTTCCGATTGCAGCCCAGAGTCCGACTGGACTGCAACTTGGATCTGTATCGTTGTTGGTTTAGTTATCCTTTGGATGTAGCTTGCCCGCCTGCTCCTTCGGGAGTTGTACGGTTTTTTAACCATCTGTTGAATAAATGTGTTATCAGCCTCCTGGGACTGATATTTGTATCACATTTAGTCTCTACTTATATGGGGACGCTTCAAAAATGAACTGAAAGGTAGAAAGCTGGTTGAGAGGAGTTTTTCCTGGCTTTTGGTGTGTTGAGAAGATAAAAATTTATTACAAAAGCCAATAGTAAAAGGTCAGCAACCAAAAAGCCAGCTTTCCAACCAAAAATCCAAAAGCAGAAGCTCAAACAAACTGGGCCTAAGTGTAGCTGCAATTGCCTTGCCTAATTGTGTTTGTTGCTTAACTATTACCAAACCGGTAACACAAAAATGGTATCTTTTGCTGTTTACTGTTAACATTTGTTAAATCTCTAAAATCTGAATCCTATGTCACCTCCTTTTAGGCATGCATTCTTGAATGATGACAACCGCACGATCTTCACCTTGGCCAGACATTCAACCAGAACTTCTGGGCCTTGTCCTCAGGAGGCTCCCCTCCCTAGCTGATCATGTTCGACTCCGAGCATTATGCCGGCCATGGCGCTACAATGCTCGAGTTGAGCCCCTGCCCCCCACCACCTACATGGGTGGGCCTCCTTGATGGAACCTTTCTTAGCATTGCAGATGGTGAGATTCATCACATGCCTTTACTGGATGATGCTTCTTGCCATGGTTCCATGGACAACTGGCTCTTCTTCGTGCACAATGACGATGGGTGCACATTGATGAATCCTTTCTCCAAGGCTGCGTTACAGCTTCCTAACCTGACCACTACTTGGCATCATGAGATGAAGTATGCCTACACTAGAGATTCACTCTTTTATAAGTTGTGGTACCCTCATTAGTGAGCTTGACACCAGATTCCCTTGTTGTGGGGCTGATCACGGATATCATTTTTCTTGGTACAATTTGCATTTGCCAGCCCCCACTTGCCACTGACACAGTCAGCAACAAAGATATTAAGAACATTGTTGATGTTGCATTCTTTGATGGAAAGCTGTATGTTCTCAACTTACACACACATCTATATGTCATGGAGATTGACAAAGGTCACAAAGGTTAGTCATAAATATCAGCCATCAGATGTATACTTGACTCCAGTTGAGCATGTGTTGTGTGCGCGTACTCATTCATTTGACATCTTTGAGGTGGCAGACCTTACCAACAGATTCATGCCGGAAGTGCCAACAGATTCATGCCGGAAGTGGAGAAGTGTCAGTACCTTGGGAGGCCAAGCACTCTTTGTTGGTGAATGCTCCGAGTCCCTTCCTGCTGCTGAATGTGGGGTTCAGGAGGATTGTGTCTACCTCATTTCTCACTATGACGAGTCAACTCCCACTGTAAATCCTCTCCATGATTCTGGTGTGTTCAATATGAGAAATGGGACGATCACCCTGTTGTTGCCAGAGACCGTGGTGGTGCAGACACAAGGAGTCAGACCGAGTTGTTGAACATGGTTTTTCCCAACTGAATCTATGTAATATGCTGTCCGTTGAAATATGCTTTAATTTGTTATTTCGGATTTCTCATAAATATAATTCTGAATTGGAGGCTGCCTCTTTGTGTTTTGGTGATTAGTTGTCAAATGCTACTATATATATGCCTCAAAGACAAGTATGATCCGCATGGGATCTACATATATATAGTTTACTAGGCAAGTGTTGCTTTACATCAGGTTTCATCTTTTATCTGAGTATATGCTTTGTTTTTCATTCACATGTTACATGTAAACTCAGTAACTCTTGAAATCAAAATGTTTTATCCTTAATGTTTTCTTTGGCAATTTCAATCTGTTGATTGTCATGCTTAGAACCACTTTATTTATGGTTCGTGGCTTATTATCTGTGATGTGTGCCATATTATTTCCCCAGTACTATGGTGAGATTGATTATCAGAGCTGAGCAGTTATGAGAAGGTTTGGAACCTGTTTCAGCCTTTGTAGTCATAGTGGCAAGGACTTATGGATTGAAGGAGAAATTGAGATTTTGTGGAAGAAAACTCAGTTACTCATCATCGCCATCAGTAGCTAGCACTTTGATTCTCTCCAAGCTCCATACATACTACTTGCACCCTTTATTGGTGAACAACTTTGCACGAGCTGATATCTTTGCCATTTTCAGAGGTGTTGTGTCATAACCTGTGGCAGAGATGGGTCTCTTTCAGGTCTGGTGTAGATGCCATTAACCTCACCTTGGAGGCAAAATTCGCAGGGGTGCCTTCTAAAACACCAGAATTGCATAAAAGCATCCTTGTGATTGTCCTCCTACACTTTTAACTTCTTTAGTACTTGATTTCTCATCCACACATGCTACCAGAAACATCGCTGCTAGTGACGGAAATTCCTGATCATTGGTGATGGAACAATGGATGCAACTTTCACCGGTAGACTTGGATGTACTAGCTGTTGTAGAACCGATTGGAAATCTCTATGAGAACCTTGAAGAAGTCTTGAAGAGGAGGAAACCGAACTATTGAAGAAGTCCCAACCGGACCAGCCGCCAGACACGGAAGGCAAATAAGAGAAAGGACTCCTAGTCCTAGCTGGGTGAGTACATGGGCTCCGCTTTTATATATATCGAAGGAATGGTGTTGTATTAGTCTAGACCAACATGAAGCCCACAAGGTCTGACAAGCGCCACGCATCCTCGGCACTTTAACCGTCGCCGGAGAAGATCGAGCCACCGGGGGCACTAATTCCGGGCACCCTGATCCTACTCGGCGCCTTCTACCTGCGCGCAATTTGCACGATGAAGAGGCAGGCATGATCTTCGTCCTGGCCAAACCTCCAGCCAGAACTCTTGGGACTTGTCCTCCTGCGGCTTCCCTCCCTAATCGACCGTGTTCGACTTTGGGCAGTGTGCCGATCATGGCGCTCCAACGCTCGGCTGCAGCGCTGCCCCCTCCGCTACCGTGGCTCTCCCTCCTCGACGGGACCTCCCTAAGCATCCCCGACAGGAAACTCATCAAAATGCCGGCGCCAGATGGTGCCTTCTACTGCGGTTCCGTTGATAGCTCGTTGTTCTTTGTGCATGGTGATGGCAGGTGCTCACTGGTGAACCCTTTCTCCAAGGCCACACTGGACCTTCCCAAGGTAAGCGTCAAGTGGTTCGATGCAAGCCCCATGTTTGGTTCTAGTTTCCATAAGATGGTGGTTTCCTCGCCCCTAGAACCGGAATCATCGCTATTGCCATGATCTTGGTCAATGGTGGGATAGTTCGTATGTGCCAGCCACCAACAATTGCATCCAGCTTGTCCATAGGGACGGGGCACCTATCTTGGTTCAACATGCTTGCTGATATCGCCTTCTTCAATGGAAAGATGTATGGTCTTGGTAGTGGCAAGCACACGGACACGCAACTCTCAGTATTTGAGATGAATTATGGCCTTGATGGTAAACTAAAGATATCAGGCGTCGAATGCATAACTAGAGACCTAGTAAAAGAGTTGTCTTTCCCAACACCTATTCCGGTGGGAAGTCATACTTGATCCAGAACTATCTAGTTGAATGTTGTGGTAGACTATTAATGGTGACGCGATGGATTGAGTCCGATGTGAGAACCGCCACATTTGAAGTCTGTGAGGCAGATTTGAGCACAAAACCAGGCTGATGGAGATGTCTCTCTAACTTGGGTGGCCAGCAAGCGCTCTTTGTTGGGAAGCATTGCTCCAAGTCGCTCCCTGCTGGAGGGTGCACTGGGATTCAAGAGGACTGTATATACTTCATGTGCGACTAACGTCACCATCCTGTTGATCCTCTTCATGATTCTGATGCGTACAACATGAGGAATGGGATCATCACACCCCTGTTGTCAGAGGGCGTAGCTGTGCCGCAGCATCGTGGTGGTCTGTGGCGTCCAACTTGGTTGTTCCCCGCTGATGATGCGATGTAATCAAACCCAGCTTAGTTATCCGTAGTGTTCCTCCATGGCACTTGTTATCTGCATGTAGTACTGTTATTATGCTAACTGTTCTTTCTACCAGGTTTATTTTGAATATGTTTATTTACTTGAGGTGATGCTGTATCAAAAGGGGAATTTCGTATGTTTTGACAAAATACGTTGAGATTTTTTTTTCATCAGCTACAAGAAATGAATAATGCACGTATGTTTTGACGTCCGCAATCTAATCGGTCAAGCAAATCAATCTTCACAGAGAAAGGGGGCCGATTGGCCGAAATGGGCCGCATGTCACAGCCAGTGCCAACGAAGTCCCGGCCCGGCCCGATACGGAGGTCCACACATCGATCGGCTGTGCTCTCCTCGCCATCTTGCTTAGAGCCCATTCTCCATTGGGCCGAGCGCGATATTGTTTATGAAAAAGCTTTGGCAGGCCATGATGAGCGCGATGTCCGTCTGGTCGATCTGTAAGCCTACCTGCACCGTCATCTCGTTCCCCTTTCACTCCCTCTGCTTTGTACTAGGTCGTCGTATATATTCCCCAGCTAGCTCTCCAGCCAGCTGACAGGATCGAGCCTGCCCAGTTCTCCCCGGCCGGCGGCAACAGAAAAGAAAGAGAAGACCGGGTCGTCACTGGCCACAACACTAGTCCCATCGTCATGGGCCCTGGCTGACAGACGCAGCAATATGCTCGCTGATCGTCATCACAACCTCGCAAGGAATAATGAAAGCTGTTGGCAGCGACAAGTGACACACTCGCATGCAGTAGTCGCATTACACCGCACCCTGCAGCAAAATATCTCTGCATATCCAGCAGCTTGCAATCCCGTTCCGAGAAGAGGGTCCCTTCTGTCCTAAGTCAAACCATGTTATGTTGATCAAATTTATATAAAAATATATTAATACTTTTGATGTCCAATAAATTTTATTAGATTTGTTATGAAATATATTTTCATAGCATACCTATTTAGTATTATAAATATTGACTCTTTATTGTAAACTTGATCAAATTTAAAATAGTTTAACTTAGGATAAGCCTAAAGGACACTCTTTGCAGGATGTGAGTAATAAGCAGAGGGAGGCAGAGTCACGAGTGAGGGAGAACTGTGTATGCATATCTATTTGTTATGCAAATAGTTTTTCTATGCATATCGACCTCTTTGATATGAAGCACGACTGAGGCCTCGTTCGTTTCATCAGGATTGGATTCCAGCCAGGATTACTTCCAGATCCGATTTGAGTGATTCCACCCGTGTCACTCAATCCGGCCAGGATTCATTCCAGGGGTGAGGAGGTATGGTTTCAATCCGGGCCATCTAATGTAGAAGGATTCCAATCCAGGTCGGTTTTCATTCCAGGCAAGACTAAAACGAACAACACTTTCAATGCAAATCTGGTTTCAAACCGGGCCACTTCAAACCACCCGGAATGGACCTCATTCCGGGCCAATCCGGTGAAAACGAACGAGGCCTGAGGGAGAACTGTGTAGCTTGCAGGCAGCTAGGCTAGGCTGTAGCCTGTAGGCAAGTGCTTTGCCCATCGAGGAGGCAGAGGCACGTCACAAAAGGTGCAACCCATACGGCCATACCCTGGAATGTTTAACTAGATGATCAATACGTCAAACAGTCAGATGCTAATCGTAATCGAGCACTAGCGCGGAGAGCTGATCCATGGAGTGACGTTGTCATGCAACGATGATAGTAGTCTGTCTCGTAAGAGGAACCGACCAGTGGCGTAGCTAAGGGGGACTGGCAGGGGACATGGCCCCCCCTAATGTTTGTGCAAACATGTAAATATATACTAATTACTGTACAGGGTGTTTGGTTCTTTAGGACCTCCTGAAATTTCTGACACATCGAATGTTTAGATACTAATTAGGAGTATTAAATGTAGACTAATTAAAAACCAATTGCACAGATGGAGATTAATTTACGAGACGAATTTATTAAACCTAATTAGTCCATGATTTGACAATATGGTGCTACAGTAAACATGTGCTAATGATGGATTAATTAGGCTTAATAGATTAGTCTCGTGAATTAGCCTCCATCTATGTAATTTATTTTATAATTAGCTCATATTTAGCCCTAATTAACATCCGAATATTCTATGTGACATGAATTTTAGTCCGAACTAAAGAACCAAACACCCCCTAAGTAAGTAAGCGCACAAAACAGTGATTGATTGAATAAATATTGGTTATTTCTTTGTTTGTGCACTTGATAAAAACATGTAGTCTGTTAAGTTAAATTTAAACTGAAATCAGGCACTCATATACTACATGTAATCTATTAAGTATTGTTTATGGGCCTCTCTATAAAAAATCCTGGCTACGCCACTGGAACCGACTAATGGCCAATCCTGGCTACGCCACTGGAACCGACTAACGGCCATTAGCGTCGTTACCAGTTACCAACACCCTACCACCTTACCATGCATACCAGAGCTTTGGCTATCGCTTCTGATGATTCTTCTTCTTATTATTACCTCCAAGTCGTAGCCTTTTTTTTATCAGCTTGGCACTAACGCAATGCTGCCAGCAGTCAAAACAAGCTACCTAGTTGTAGCAGGTCGATCATGAGGTTGATGAGTGGAGGACGGTTCGTGGCGAGACCAAGCAAAGGGCAAAGCGCAAAGGAACGGGATCGGAAAGGATGTCGAAACGGACGGGAAAGCGGAGGGGTCAATCGGAGAGACGATGAGACCGGCATGATGCCGTGTCGGGGATTATGCCCTGGAATATCCGCTCGGCGTCTAGCTTGGTCGCCGCAGGCAGGAGATCATCCAAGACAGAGAGGAGAGCCCCAGCGGCGACGGCGATGCATGCCGACGCCATTGATGATGCCTTTGTCGACAGGCTGATTCAGCATGCCCTGCTTGCTATAGCTGCTGCAGAATGGTGATGGTACGTAACGTACATGTGCGATGTAACTACGCACTGTGTTTTTGCATGGTCCGCATCACATGTAACAGGATGGCTACTCGTCTCGCCGTCAGATCTGTCTCACTGTGCAGTGTCGGGGCCGGCCAATTGGAGAAGAGGATATATGCTCTGTTCCGTTCGTAACCAAAAGCGCAAGAGTTGCGTATATAGTTGCCTATATAGATGCTGCTCTTGCATTTCTGGTAAAAATCTCCATCTTGTAAACTGAAATGGGTGCATTAATTGTTTGCACGTACATTTCGAAAGGTACCTTTGTTTTTTTCACTGGAAAATGGAGCCTCGCCAACCAGCTGAAGGAAACCGGCCGGAGCCTGTAGGAAGGGGCCCGAAGCCGCCGAGATGCCACGCCCTCGACCGCCCGCGTCCCTGGTGTGCTCTCTTCACGCGGCCCGGCAGCCCCCGGCCCCCCCGCGCACTCGCCTCGCCTCGCCTCGCCTGCCGTCACCCTCCCTCGCTCGGGCTCCGGCGCTCCGCCCGCGCGTCGGCCGCCTGCTGCGGCGGCTCGGTGCTCCATCACGTACGCCGCGCACTACCCACTCGTGGTCGTAGTAGCATTTCCCGCATGTAACCCACGGGGTCCTGGACCGGTCGTCGGCTCGTCGCCCACCCCCGCCGCCGCCTCTCGCACGCGCAAACGCCCAGGATCGGATCTGACATCGGGGTCGGAGCCGGAGCTGCCGTTGACTCTATCATCCGCCGAGGCCGACAATCCTCATTCCTCCCGCGTCCGGCCGCCGAAAAGCGAAAAGGCGACCCGGCCGGCCGGCCTAGTGGAAGGCGGCCACTGACGACGACGGCAACCCCGCTGGG
The DNA here is from genome assembly GCF_000263155.2 of Setaria italica. Lineage (NCBI taxonomy): Eukaryota > Viridiplantae > Streptophyta > Magnoliopsida > Poales > Poaceae > Setaria > Setaria italica. Next base: position 2,141,029 of record NC_028453.1, on the reverse strand, counting down.
CCGCGGCAGGCATTGCGTGCCACTGCCACTGGTGATGAGCCGGCGCCCCGGCACCTCCGTGGAGCCACATGGCAGAGGCACGACGGAACTAGCAAAGAGGCGCGCGCGCGTTCTGGTTGGGTTGGGTAGTTCCGTCCGCCGTGTCACCCGCCGGGCGGGGGCCCAGCTAGCTCGCTTTCACCTGCCTGCACTAGAAATTAGGCCGCGCTGCCGCTGCCACTGCCACCCTCCCTCGCCGCCGCTGCTTTATTTCCGTCCGCCCTGCTGGCGACGTGCACAGTGAACGGCCGGCGCCCACCAAGCACGCTGCTCGCTCCTGCACTGCACGTCTGCTCACCGCACCGACGTGTCGGGGGATCGGGAAACGCCTGTGCGCCACAGCCTTTTTCGCCAGAGCTTCGAGCCTGGCCGCAGGCCGCCGATCGGGCAGGAGATCTTGCCTTGCGTACGGTCTCTGGCTTTCTGCCAGGGAATGATGGCCGGTGCGCATGGGTACCAATTTTTTTTTCATTTTGTCCCTCCCGGAAAATGTTTTTTTACGTACTAAATGATTGAGCATTTCATCAGGGATGCAAGTAAGAAAAAAAAATCTGTTTTTCTTCTTTTTAGTCACTGCCATTTTGCATGTGGGGTTGGGTTGAGGTCTTGAGGACATCAAAACATTGGAATCCAACTCCTGTGGAGATCTACATCTTGCTTGCGTTGCATTGGCTCAGCTCGATGGTCGTTGCACTATGACCACCATCACCTATAACTGCCGGACGAAAACTTGAAATCATGACAGACCTCTGCCTTTTTATTTTTGTTCACGGCGCATATGTTCTCGCTCAACGAGAGCCATCCAGCTGGTAGGCTAATAATGATTATACACATGTATGAGTGCTCCGATTTTTTTGATTGGTGAGTGAAAGTGTGAAACCCTAAGCTGGAGAAGAGGATCTACCAAGAATATTCCACCCACGGCAAAGTACCTCCCTTCTCCACTATGCATAGCAGTCCGATAAAGGCAAGCTTTGTACAATCCATGTTTAAAGCACACAAAGCATAAGGTCAATGGAAGACGAAACCTTTCTTTACACATACATGGAGGAGAAACTTTGCAGTTCCACGCGAATGATTGTTTGGTGGAGTGGATCCTTTTGGTACCGTTCGTTTGACTCGACATGACGATCGAACTGCTTAGAACCAATGCGAATGCTATGGAGCGCTTTAACAAGGCGCTAGGTCTCTTTCACTAACAAATCAGTGGAGTTATGAAATTGGCGGAAGGAGCCAGAGATATTCCATGGAGCGTACCATCACTAATTCTTACTTTTGGTCACGCAAGATATAGAAAGAAGTATTTTTTATTGAGTTGCATGCATCAACCAATTCAACCCAAAAACTTAAGTTGATGGGAGAGGTGGGCAATTCTCTTATACTCCAACATTTTTGAAGAGCCAACAAGTGGCGCAACCACATTGATAACAATAATATAATTGGATCAAACGTTTTTAAAAAAAATTACTCACGTTTACTATAGTATTATGAAAAAAGTACTCACGTTTTTAAATAGCAACATTTATTATTATGGAAAAAATAAAGCAAAGTACCACTGTATGGCATTCCGGCATTGCACCTGAACATTACTCCCTCCGAGGCACAAATGAGCGACGTTTCTAGTTTTTTTTCTAGAAAAAGAACGGCGCTACTAGCGCCCGGACGTACGATGGAAAATTTTCCATCGAACGCTTCGACGAAACATTAAAAATTAACTAGTGCAACATCAACGGTCACAGTTTTCAACATAAAAAATAATGTGTGAAAATGACTACATTGTTCAACTATAGGATAGAAAAATCCCGCCATAGCATGAACACTATCTTTCATGCAATATTCACTATGAAACATGCAGAAAGAAACAATAGTTGCAACATATGTTGGAGCGTTCAATTTTTTTTTAAATTCCGGACGTATGTTCTATAGCATTGCCGAAAAAAGAATAGTCCCTGGCTTCTGCAACCGCGCACAATCGTGTTTTTTTTACCACATTCTTAATAAGCTGATCACAACATATTACTAGAAAAGTAATGTTTTTAGCTAGGCCACATAAGTTTCCATGTACTCTCGTTTTAACGATAGATCCATAGTCTATTGTGAAATCTAGTCAGTAGAGCATCCCTGTTGGCCAAGATTACCAATCTTCGACAAGCATCACCGAGATAATAAGGAAGTTTGAATTTAAGAAAAAAATATTTTAGATCAAGACTAAAATATTATCCCAGCTTCTACAAGGTACACAACGGCTACTCTTTTGCTGCAAGTACCACAGCACCAAATGGAGACTCTCCTCCAAAAGCAAAATTAAGGCTAGATTTTTCTGGCGCACTAGCTCGAGGGAACAAATTCAGCACATCGTTTGCCAATGATGTATCAGTACTAGTACTAGTATAAGAGTTGTCCCCTTCTTTCAAAACGACGGAGCTTTACGTGATGCTTAGGTTAGATGCCGGCGATGGGCTGTTGCGAGGACCACGGAACATGAGCTTAGAGAAAGGGAGCGACCAAGCCAGCGGAGAATAGAATTTGCAGAGGCATGTACGCCTCCACGACTGGCCGAATCCAACGCGGGCGGGAACTGTCGAGCAAAGGCCGCTCGCTGGCGTCGATCGCCTACCACTCGCCGCTTCCCCACGAAAAAGAAGCGCCGGATTTGGTCGGAACAGTAAAGGAGATTCCCCATTCGGCGGCCATTGGTCGCCGCCGGTGGCTGCCCCTCTCTCTCTTCTCTCTTTTCTTTTCTACGCATGCTAGCTGCTGTCACATCGAATGGTGGTCTGCTTTGGTCGCCCATGTGTCAACGCGTTTGGCCTCTCCTTTTTCTACCGGTACCTAGCTCCAAGATCGATCTTTTTCCTCTCCCAGCATATATCTGTCCCATGCACATCCGAAGTCAAGGGCAGCCATGGACGATGTTGATGGATCCATCGATCTCGCAGAGTTGCTCCTGCCTAACTTATTCAGTTACATACTCCTCATCAGATGATGAGTTCTTTTAAATTTGGTACAAGTAACACTTCCGATGATGATCGATTAGTTGCTGTTACTTGTTTGTAACGAAAGGAATAGTATGCTGCTGAGTGCTGGCTATAATGCGTTGTGGTGCGCTCGATCGGTCAGAGAATTATCATAAGGAAGAAGAAAAGATGAGCACAGAGCACGTGCTGTCTACGTGGATGAAGACCCGTGATGGATGGACACCGTCGTCTTGTGTGCATTTGTTCTGTGGGGGATCACTGTCCTCGTAGCTTGGCGGTTTAGCCTGGCAATGCATGAGAGAAGAACCGTATTCTCCAAAGAAAATGATACATCACCCGTGACACTTGATACTTAAGCTCGATCAGCATCGATCTACGCACGATTCTCTCGTACATCTCACATTCCTCTTAATCTGGCACAGCTAGTATAGCGAATCAACAATATTCGGACGCAAATGAGTTGAATGGTGAGGTTGTTTTGAGAAAAAATGGAGCTAGCAGCTCATGCATCACGAGTACGCCGATACTGGTCACTCCAACGCATGCCACGGTCGACGAATCCGCCTGAAATCCTGAACGATGATCAGATCACGGCCGATCACTCACTGCACCCAAAGTGTTGTGCGTCTGAGTGGCGCCAATCATTTGAGCTAGCTCAGTGTGCAGTGGCCAAATCTCCTAACCTACTGAAAAGCACACGACCACGAGGGCCCAACAGGTCAGGCGAGCTATCTGCAGCTGCGTCCATCACAATTCACAAAGCTAGCTAGCGCTGTCGTTGACCTCGCTCGTCCGTAGTGGCCGGGAAGATAACCGCACCAGAACTCCAGTTTCAACGACGACATTTTTCCATCTTGATTGGAGCAAAAGGAAGGGATCGATTGATGGAACGGTACGTTGACATGCAGAGAGTAGTCGAGAACGAGCTAATGTTTGTGCATGTGTCGTGGCTGACGAGGGATGGAGAGATGTGGGCTGGTCCAGGGGCAGGTTGAGAATTGAAAGGGTGGTTCAGAGCCTGCTAGGGAGGGTGAAAAGGAAGACCTGCAACCACCACCAGTGGTGCACCGTGATCCTGCATTTCATCTGTAAATTTTAGTACTTCTGTGTAGGCATAAATTTGTGGTACCTATTGCAACTTTGCAGGGACCGTAAAAAAAGTTTTGTCACAAATTTAACAAGTTGGAAATTTAAACAAAACGAACTTGCAATGTTCAATTCCTTTCCCCAGCTAGATTAGTGATCGATGGGCTGCCAAACCGTGAACTAAAAGTACCCTGGTACTCCAACATATAGTACTACTATTTAAGCTGTGGCTTTTGACTCCTATTCGCATGCATTTAGCCGCAAATCCATGCGCTTTAAACCTCTTTATCGCATCTAATCCAAACTCTTCTTGGTGCTGCAAGTCGTTGTCTTTGCACGCGCGCTAATTCGATCAGTCTCGCGTTTCTTCTGTGCACACCTGCTAGTTGTTCTTCTCTTTCCACGCCTAGTACAGCTGATACACCAAACATACAACCCACTTACTCCAACTGTACCAAACCATGCATACTCTGTAATCTCGCGTGTTATCATGTAGTAGTGCCATGCCAGAAGTCCGAGAAAGCAAAAGGTTGCATACTAAAAAAATAAAAATAAAAATAAAAGAAGATGTGAACTTCATTTCTCAACGTTTACTTACCTTTAGCAAAGTGAGACAAAAGGGGTACACGTTATGCATAAATCTATTATTCAATTTTTCTACAAATCGGCTAGAGTTCTAAATCACCGAACACCCAGAGTTAGTTGATCTGAAACCCAGACGTGCCAGATTTGGATAGAATTTGCAACTTTCAATATATGTTTGGTGTGCTACACTGCTACTTCATCAGCAAGGGATTGGGATGATGATGGTGACACTGTCAGGCACTACTGGACACTGGACAGCAAGCACGTGAGTCGTGACAATTCAGGGTTCATTAGTAGAGAACTCACCTTTCATGCACTCCTTTTTGTCCCAGTTTAAAGTTGGTCCGGGATAAAAGGTTCACGAACCGGGACTAAAGCTCGGTCACTGGTGGTGGCCTCACCAACCGGGATCTTTTATCCCGGTTGCAAAGGCTAGTGGAAAAAAAAAGGTCATGAGAGGTCTTTTATCCCGGTTTGAAACATCAATCGGGATAAAAGACCCCCTACCAACCGGGATAAAAGGGTCCCTCACAGATGGCTAAAAAAAGACTAAATCCCTCGAACCCTTTTATCCCAGTTTGTAATACCAACCGGGATAAACGGGTCCCCCACGAGTTAATACAAAAGGATTGCATCCCCTATATAGTCAGATGTGCTATGTAGGTGGGATGGCAAGGAAGCTACGTGCGAGGTTTTAGGTTGCGCCTAGTGTGGCGACCCTTTTTATTATCAACCGGGATAAAAGGGGGTCTTTAGTCCCGGTTGAGTGACCCGGGACAAAAGGCCCCCCTTTTGTTTCGATTGGTTTATCCCGAATGAATTTTCAGAAGATTTGCTCCCTACCAACCGGAACTAAAGGTGAGTTTTCTACCAGTGTTTTTAGGGAATGTAGATTAGTGTAGAACGAGGGATGTTTAGCTACCTAAACACACATCCTGCAAACTAATACCTGAGATACAATCACACATCCGCTGACATCAACCATGCATACAAAGAAAAGATACATGCATATGCATTTTTCCTACACCAATGGAACATATGTCATATGTGGCTATCGACCTCATTCTGGGTAACTCGACAACTCCTTTTTCCTACACCAAAGGAAGGCGAAGATAACGTTTGTTGCACACCTCTTGAGCCCCAAATTGAGAGGCCAACAAGCTGTCCAGAACGTGACAGATGTACAAGACGAATTTCAGCAAAGGAGCACATGGATAATGCCTAGTACTACTCTACTAGCATTTGCTAGTTTTGGTGCTCCACTCTCTATCTATTTTGAGGGCGTGCATTTGCTGGCCGACAGTTTCATGTCGCCAAATTGGCCTCTAATATCACATCCTCATCACAATTAGGGCCGGCGATAGGCGCTATATGCCTATATATGTATTCATTTCACATGGTCATCGTCCTCATCCCACTAGTCGATCGTCTTTCCTTGAATTCAAAATGTTCCTCAACGTTTGCAAGAAAATTTAGGACAATAGGCACGTAGGTCACCTTTGGAAGGAAGGTATAGGCTATTGACTCCAGGGATGGGCAATTGCAAGTTCCACTCAATGTGGTAAGTGAGTGATAGACTTGCCTTGTCATTGAAATATAGCGGTTGGTATCATGGCTTCTTGGTGCTCCTGTCACAACTGACGGCTAAGAAGGTACTAGCTCAAGATCTCTCAAAATGTGAATGTAATATTGCACCGAACAGTTACTATTCTTCCTTTCGTTTTGAGTCGTCTAAGGATAAGATTATGGGCCGCATTACAATGCTATATGCTGTGATGCGCCGTGGGACCTAGCTAGCAAGTTACAGTCACCTTCGTCACCCTGATTTCCTGATATATACTAGTGCCAGATCTCTAACAGTAATTCTACTAGTCAATTTACATGCACAAACATTTATCTTTGCTCGATTATAAGTCTAAATAATCTCCCCTGATTAAGTGGCAAAAGGGCAGTCCCAATAAGGTGACTAGGATAGTTTGCATAGCATTAGTTAGGACGTCGTATAAGCAAAACGATGCTGTAGCGGTACAATGTAGTTTCTATACGTAGTGTCTACGTGACGTGTGAAAAATATCCAATAGTGTGTATGTGTTTGAATTTAGCCGAAAGATTATCAAGCTCTATTAAATGATGAGATCAATCTGCAAATAATTTTAGAACCCAGTTCTCTATTCTCATTTATTATTTAGATTTGGAGAATGGATACCATCATTTTGGTTTTTTCTTTAATAACACACCCTTTCCGAAAGTAATCATGGATGGGTCAAGCATGGTCTGCTCCAAACATCACTCCTAACTCCTAAGACTACACATGTTATGTTACTTGCCTCACCACACATGTGAGCCCACCAGTGACAGGTGGCGCGGACATGCCGTCCGGAATCATTCCCTAATATTATCACTAAATCAAAGCTGAGCTCATAATTAAGCATGGTCACCGGATGGATATACACAACCGTTAAACTTGGGCACCCCACTGAGCATGAGCACAAAGTGATCCAGAGAACTTACCCCACCAATTGCGGGCAACCATTCCAGCATCCATCATCCAAGGTCCAAAAGGTACCCACCTTCCACCAGGAGTTTCTTCTTTTCTTTTTTACTAGAGTGGTGAATCTGCTGCTTCTTTTTAACTTGGGGCGGCACTACATTTGAGACAGATTCACTGCTAGAGCAGAGTGATGCTTTTCATATTTTACTACCATGTAGATTCTATTACAGGAAATAAAAAGAAGCTGACAAGCAGCCAGCAGAAATAATTTTGACAAAGGTGAGACTAATAAGAATATCAGCAATGTTTTTACTTTTGCAATGCTGTCGAAACTGACAAGATTATTAGGTAATTTAGGACTAAGTGACCCCTGATTTTATAGATGTGTATACAGAAGGAGCCGAACTAGGACTAAGTGTACCAAAAGTGGACAACATGCATGTAGAAAGCTATACTGTTGGTGGGTACCAAATAAAGTTTTTTTCACCCCAAAAGTATACGTGTGTAACTAGGAATATTATGGTTAGATTCCATAGTCCGCAAAATCAAGGATTTTACGCCATTATGATAGTTAAAAACCTAGGAATTTAGAGATCACTCATCTTAAAAACTAAATAAGAATTACCCTTAAGAAAAAGAGAGGAAAAGGCAAATCATGTTAAGAGAAGATTGTAGATATTAGGATTTAATTTTCTGCTGCTCATTCGTTTTGCTATGTTTGTCCGTAGCCTCAAGAGATATTTGAAAATGCTTGTCGATAGAAAAGCTAGAACATATTTATTGAAATGTATCCACTATATTTTCCTAATTAATGCTTTAGAATAGGAAAATGATAACATATCATTTCATTTAAGGGTCATTTCGATCCGCTCAGATTGTGGGATCCAGCTTGTAGAACTCTGTCTAATCCAAACATGCTGTGTGTTTTTTTTTTGTTGTCCAGCTTTTATAATCCCACAAGCCATCTATCCTCTGCCTGCGCATTGAGCTTTCTAGAAGCTCTAGATGATCGAAACATGCCAGGTGTTGGTTCGACCTTCACAATTCCACGAGCTATAAGTTGATCCAAACACAGCCTTAATAAGGATATCAATGGTCAATATCTTCTGGATTATAGTTCCCTTATAAATGCCATGGCAGCTGCTTTACAACCAAACATAGGTCAAACATGGTAAAACTGATCGAGGGAGTATCTAAAAGGAATATTGAGGGTAGATACCCAGGAAGAACTAAGAGGCAACACGGATTTAGCTCTAATCCGAAGAGTATTAGGTCCGGTGTGCCTCTAAGATGACCCTGCAAGACGAGTTTACGAGAGCTCGCTGGCCAGTAATAGGCGCACCCAAATTAAGCACCACCACAGTATCTTCTTCATCGAGTCGCGTCGTCGTCCAAACCAAAGCTCCGCGTGGCGCGTGCCTTCTCCCGCCTCCCGCTCCCTCCCTATAAAAGGCTCCTCCTCCCTCCTCCGCAGGAATCCATCCAGCAAGCCAACAAGGCAACAAACACCTCCCTCCTCTTCACTCCCCCCCCTGCAGCCCACGCCGTTGTAGGCAGCGAGGGGCGCAACAGGCCAAGCCGACAAGGCCGCGTCGGTCGCCGCCGCTGCCGGCGATCGATTCACCGACCGCGCGACCAGCAGGCAGGAATTAATCGATAGCACCAGCCACCAGCATGGTGGTGAACAACAAGGTGGACAGCCTGTCGTACGACGTCGAGGCGCCGCCCCCCCAGGGCGCTTCCGCCGGTTCCGCCGCGGCGGCTGCGCCACCGCCGGCGCCGGCCCATCACCATGCGCATGCGCCCGCGGCGCCCGTGATGCGTGAGGGCGCGGCGGTGATGGAGCTGCACAAGGTGTCGCTGCCGGAGCGCCGGTCGACGGCGAAGGCGCTGCGGCAGCGCCTCGCCGAGGTGCTCTTCCCCGACGACCCCCTGCACCAGTTCAAGAACCAGTCGTCGGCGCGGCGGCTGGTGCTGGCGCTCCAGTACTTCTTCCCCATCTTCCAGTGGGGGTCCGCGTACAGCCCCCGCCTCCTCCGCTCCGACCTCATCGCCGGCCTCACCATTGCCAGCCTCGCCATCCCGCAGGCACGTGCCTCTCTGCCCCCGTTCCCTCCCTCCCCTGCTTCTTCCTCCTCCATCGCCTTCATTCAATTCCTAGCTACTTTTGGCACGGTTGTTTATGGCACTGCCCAAAATATAGCCGGGCGGCGCGCGGCGCGCAATAACTAACACCGTTCATGTCCTCGCCGTGCAGGGAATCAGCTACGCCAAGCTCGCCAACCTTCCCCCAATCATTGGCCTATGTGAGTTCTCTTCTTCTTCCTCGTGCAAATCGATCAAGAATTTAATTATTAGCTGATCGGTAATGTTTGGCCGATGATTGATTGCTAATAATCTTGTTGGCTCGCCGGCCGGCGTTCGTGATTGCGAGCAGATTCCAGCTTCGTGCCGCCGCTGATCTACTCGCTGCTGGGGAGCTCGCGTGACCTGGCCGTCGGGCCGGTGTCCATCGCGTCGCTGGTGATGGGCTCCATGCTCCGGGAGGCCGTCTCGCCGGACGACCAGCCCATCCTCTACCTGCAGCTCGCCTTCACCGCCACCTTCTTCGCCGGCGTCTTCCAGGCGTCCCTCGGCTTCCTCAGGTACGCGGCGGCACCACCGCCGCCGGGGATCGGATAACATTCCCAATCCATCTATCCATTCTCCACTGTTCCATCGGTTTCAATCCGCAGGCCAGAGCTATAGCTTACGGATGACGCATCCATTGCAGGCTGGGCTTCATCGTGGACTTCTTGTCCAAGGCGACGCTGACCGGGTTCATGGGCGGCGCAGCCATCATCGTGTCGCTGCAGCAGCTCAAGGGCCTGCTCGGCATCGTCCACTTCACCTCCCACATGGGCTTCATCGACGTCATGCGCTCCGTCTTCAAGCGCCACGACGAGGTACGACCTCGGCATGCGCGGTTGCCGGTTGCCGATCCATCCAGCACCAACGACAAAGCCCAGAGCTTTAATTCTCTCATGTATTAAGCCAGCTACGCTACAAATCTAACGCTGTCATGGTGATGATGATGCAGTGGGAATGGCAGACGATCGTCATGGGCACCGCCTTCCTCGCCATCCTCCTCCTCACACGCCAAATCGTAAGTTCATCTGCTTGGTTATATTCCTTCACCTTTCTTCTTTACCAAATTACCATCATCATTCATCTAATAAGAAAAAAGTAAAATCATTAAGCTTAAGCAATTACTATTAGTAGAAAAGAGTTACAGATGCCACTAGCTAGGCGCCAAAATAGTAAGAGAGAAACAAACAAAGGTAGAGTAACAACGGCCGCACGTACAGAAGGTGACGTCGACCGTTTGCACAAGTGGTTTGGCATTTCTCCAGCGACACAGACCGTTGCAAGACCCGGGTAGAATCAGAAGAATGGATGCATATGCATCTCATCTCTTTTCACTTTTCTGTAAATCACCAGTCGGCGAAATTCTTTACAATTATTTGACCATGGTTATGGGCAGGTGTAGCTTAGCTTAGCTTCTAGGAAAGATGGGGTTGGGAAAAGGGAGGGTGGTGATTCAAGCTTGGGAGTTCATGGAGGGGCCCAAAGGGTGCCTGCCACTAACAAGGAATTTGACTCCACTGAATAGTTTAAACAAAAAGGCAGATAACTCATGGGGGAGAGATTAAGCTACCTCCTGCTTGTTGGGACCTTATAATGTTAAGATATTTTCCCCAAAAAAAGGTATACCATTCACTTGATTTAGTTCATGGAAATATAATGTATTGATGGAGCAATACATAGAGGTAGGAAAAGAAATATTCTAACTAAATGAAGATCTTTTGAACTGTTTTACTTGCCCAAGGTAAATATAGTACTATGTTTTAGAGTTACTCGAGTCAACTAAGCAGTTGGTATGCAAAGAAAAGTCCAGTCCTTCCCCAGGCCTAATCTTCCATGTTATCTAACTAATGGACTGAAACACATGGTGCCAAAAAGTGTGTCCTCTTTGAGGCTGTGTTTTTATAAATTGGGATTGGGAATAATTTAAATCGATCATTTTCTTCATCTTTCTTTTGAACTTTGAAGAAAAGGACTATTATAGCTGATGGCACACATATTCTGAAGCAACACTTGTTTGAATAGTTCTAGTCTGGTATGAAATTACAAACACCAATAATCATGTGTATAGAATGTTTAGCATTCATGACTAAACCACATGCATCAAATAAAATAAGGCGTGTGTGTGTGGCTTTAGAATCTATTCTGATAAAGCAGGTGTCCAATGGAACCTTTCCCTTCCCCCTTTTGGGGAGAATGCATCTGATTTGGCCTCTGCCGGCTGATGTGTCACCTCTGCTGGATGAGCAAGTTGGCCATGGCCATCTGTGCATGAGATTTCACCATTTCCGAACTCCAATATCTCCAGAAAACGATTGACAAGCACCGCCTTGAGACTGTAAACGACGCGCCATTAGGTGGACAAGTGGCTTTAATTTCATCAGTCTTTTGCTCTGGTGGGGCAAATAACTTTGTAGAGGATTTGCTTAGGAATGATGCTGTTCCTAGTCACTTGGTATGATTAAAGCGTCAGTATGAGAATTCCACTCTCCTGGGGCCATGCCAGAGAAATCTTCAAAAGATGATGGTGCACCAGGGGCTCAAAAATCAACTGCTTTTAGCATTAAAATGTAAAAAAAACAGTACTCGAAAATTCAGCTAAATTTTAATTTCTTCTATAAATATATCTACTAGTAATTTACAGTAAAAATATTATGTTCCTCGATGTAATTATTCAAGCAATAACAGGCGGATTGACTTATCAAGTGCTAACTTTGTTCGCTGTTCTTTTTTCAGAGTGCGAGGAATCCAAAACTTTTCTGGATATCAGCAGGTGCTCCCCTGGCCTCAGTGATCATCTCCACCATCCTCTCCTTCATCTGGAAATCCCATAGCATCAGCGTTGTAAGTATCTTCAGTACAGCCTGTCTGAACCAGCAGCAGCTTGCCACATTCACTATTCAAATTCATCTGTGAGTAACTCTTTTTTTTTTTTGTTGTTGTTTTGCAAACACAGATTGGTATCCTCCCCAGGGGAGTGAACCCTCCTTCAGCTAACATGCTCACCTTCAACGGCTCCTACGTGGCGCTGACGATCAAGACAGGGATCATGACAGGCATCTTGTCCCTAACTGTAAGAAGAACCATGCATGCAAATGTGTTTTTAATAAACTTAGTAAATTTCAATGAGTCTGCAGTGCTGTGAGTTCAATCTGAGCATCCAAACATTTGATGCAATGCAGGAAGGGATTGCAGTAGGCAGGACGTTCGCATCCATCAACAACTACCAGGTGGACGGCAACAAGGAGATGATGGCGATCGGGATCATGAACATGGCCGGCTCCTGCGCGTCCTGCTACGTGACGACGGGCTCCTTCTCGCGGTCGGCGGTGAATTACAGCGCCGGGTGCAAGACTGCGGTGTCGAACATCGTGATGGCGGCGGCGGTGCTGGTGACGCTGCTGTTCCTGATGCCTCTGTTCCACTACACCCCCAACGTGATCCTGTCGGCGATCATCATCACGGCGGTGGTCGGTCTCATCGACGTCCGCGGCGCCGCCAAGCTGTGGAAGGTGGACAAGCTGGACTTCCTGGCCTGCATGGCGGCGTTCCTCGGCGTGCTCCTCGTGTCCGTCCAGATGGGGCTCGCCATCGCCGTCGGCATCTCGCTGTTCAAGATCCTGCTCCAGGTGACCAGGCCCAACATGGTGGTGAAGGGCCTCGTCCCCGGGACGCAGACCTACCGCAGCGTGGTGCAGTACAGGGAGGCCGTGCGCGTGCCGGCGTTCCTCGTCGTCGGCGTCGAGTCGGCGATCTACTTCACCAACTCCATGTACCTCGTCGAGAGGGTCATGAGGTACCTCCGCGACGAGGAGGAGATGGCTCTCAAGTCCAACCAGAGTTCCATCCGATGCGTCGTCCTCGACATGAGCGGTGAGTGCCATTATATCATTGATCGGCGAAAGAATTCTTGTCAAGGATTAATCAGCTGATCAGAGACGAATCATCACATTGTTGTTGCAGCCGTCGCGGCGATCGACACAAGCGGTCTGGACGCGCTGTCGGAGCTGAAGAAAATCCTCGACAAAAGAAACATCGAGGTAGGGAACACACACATACAACAGCTGATCGATGTTGCTGCAAGCCTTCAACTTCATCTGCCAAGCTGCCCATCAATGTATTGCCAAACGTGTCAGCATGCAACTAACATGAGCTTTGTTTGTGTTCATGAATCTTGCAGCTGGTTCTTGCCAACCCAGTCGGCTCCGTTGCGGAGAGGATGTTCAACTCAGCGGTGGGCGAGACATTCGGGTCGGACCGCCTGTTCTTCAGCGTAGCGGAGGCGGTGGCGGCGGGGGCGTGCAAAGCGCAGCCCTGACCGGAGGAGGCGCCGGGGCGGTAGGCCAGCAGCAGGTGCCCCAATGCCATAGACGCATGCATGGGGCACTCGCGGGTCCTCTGACCAGCAGAAGCAGTAGAGCAAGGTGCTTCTCGGAGGAGGCTAAAATAGTTGTGTTTCTTGTGTTGGATAATTTGGATAATTAGGGGGAGACTGATGAGACCGATAGGGGCAGGAATAACGTGACGCCGACATGCTGATGTTATGGCCTCTTCCCATCGAAGGGAAGAGTTTTTGAAGGATGTAACCCGCAGAATGTGTAGCTGTTGCTGTAGTTGTTGCTCTCAAGTAATGGAAAAAAAAAAGGAATGGTTCTGTTCTGTAGCAATTCAGGCCTTTCTCACTAGAAGAATCCTATGATATCAGGTATAGTGTAGGACATGAATTTTTCTCATTTTACATGGTCTATCTGAACCGTCCATCTTGAAATCAATGGTGAGATAAATCATGGGTGGGTGAGAGAATCATTGGTAGGTGATAAATTCGACGGTTGGAAGCGCAGGCGGTATATATAGTGTATATGACAAGGAGTGGGAAGAGGGAAGTGCAGGAGGCACAGGGATTTGGCTGGGAGACAAAATGATGGGGGTTAATTTGGGTGAGATTGTCAGGATCTGCTTTTTAAAAAAAAAAGCTTATTCTGCTTATTCAGTTAATTTTTGGTTTCTGCGTGTTGATAATCTGCTGCTGAATACTACTGTTTGCTAATCTGTGAGAAAGGCAGGATAAGCTGTGCCAAACCAGGCCATGTCTAGTACTAGTAAGGAGTAGGGGAAGATGTCACTGGACCACTAGAGTTTGATTCTCACAAGTCACACCACTATATATGACATGTGAGACCTACCAACAGCATAGTTCTGTTATGTTGTTTGCTTGGCAAAAACTTGAAGACATAAGACTCAAAGCAAAATTGGTTACAATGCCAAAACCTCACGTTAATTACCAGTAAAATAAGTGTTTCCATAAATACTGAAATAAAATCAAGTCACGATTCTCGTCTCACCTTTGTAAGAACTTCCTGTCTCTTGTCAGTCTCTTTCCTGAATTCGAATCCGCATTGTAAAATAGTGACAACTCTTCTAGATTCTGTCCGAGAATCCACTCTACCCCAGTTTCAAAAGAAACCCAAGATGCAGATTCATAACTCATCAAGGAAAAGAACACCTGGTGGAAGGTGAATATCTTTCCCCCCCTGGGTGATGGATGGATCTTGGAATCCATAATTCATGGTTGCACGCAATTGGCGGGGGCATGTATGTTCCCTGGATCACTTTGTACTTGGTGAATAAATGGTCAAATTTGATCATGAAAAATGCTAAGAAATGAATATGAATCAGCATAATAAGCTCACTTTAATTTGTGTATATCCGGTGAGCATGGTTATCATGAAACAAACTTTGATTAGTACAAGCGCAGGGTGTGCCATGTGTGCACTGGCGGGCCCACACATGTACCTCAAGGCAAGGAATATGTGTAGATATATGATGTCTGAATGGAGCGTGCCATATCCAGAGTTGCTTTGAGGAAGGGCTTTGCTACTCAGCAATGCAAATAAAACTATGAAAGGCATTCATTCACCAAATCAGAATAATATAATGGGATATGGATGCTAAACATGGTGGGTGATCAAGTCATTCACAGAGAGCATGATAGTTTGCTAAAAGAAGTAAACTTTGACAACAAGAGAAACCCGAAGGAATTTCTTTTGTTTAGACATACCAATGTTCCAACTTTCTACTTTTGAGCATGCCCATTATCGATTGGAAAAACAAAATTCATCAAATTACTCAACCTTTTAACTAACTAGCTAGATTCCGCCACACATCATATAGCATAAGAAATTAAAGCAAAAATGCTAACTTATCCTTAAGCTCAGGATGCAATGGGAAAAGCTAGGGGAATGCAAATACAAGTGGGGCACTGAAACAAAATAAGGAGAGCCATTATTGCGTGCAATAATAATCAATGCACATTATTGATACATGCTAAGTTAGTAGTTTCTGAGCCGTCAGTTGTGACAGGAGCACAAATAAAGAAAACAAAGCCATGATACCAGCAGCTATATTTCAATGATGATAAAGGCCTAGTCTATCACTTACAGCAATTAAAGTGGAACTTACATGCATCTATATCCATGGAGTCCATAGCCTATAGCTTTATTTCCAAAGGTAACCAATTTTCTTGCAAATCTTGAGGAACATTTTGAATATAGCAGAGAAGAATGGCCCCTAGTGGATCACCATGTGAATGCAATATTTATAGCGCCTATCGCCGGCCCTAATTGTGGTGAGGATGTGATATTAGAGGCCAATTGGGCAACATGAAACTGTCGGCCAGCAAATGCACCCTCAAATAGATAGAAGAGTGGAGCACCAAAACTAGCAAATAAACGCTAATATAGTAGTAACTAGTAAGCGATGTCCATGTGTTTCTTTTCTGAAATTTGCCATGTGGACCTGTCACGTGTTTTGTCTTCCAGCCAGCTTGGGTTCTCGATTTGGGGCTCTGTTGGTGTGTAGAAAATGTTCTTTCCTTTGGTGTAGGAAAAGGTAGATGTTGAGTTACCTACAATGGCCATATGTGTTCATCAGGCCAATACTTCCCAACTAAACCAATGCAAACTATGTGCCAGAAGGCAAATCATCTGTATCTTTGTGCCAAAAGTGTCATTTGTTGGGGGGGGGGGGGGGGGGGGGCGATATCCATAGTATCTCCTACCCGTTTACATCACTGTCCATGGCAGAAAAGCCAAGAGCGCTGTACAAACTCTAGCGACCCTGGAAGCCGTGCTCGGGCTCACCATGCATGGTGAGTACTGCTGTTCACCCTTTTACCCCTCCTGAACCACCCACCTTCCAAATCTCTCTTTTCGTTCTTCAACGTTTCAACACGGGCAGACCACGCTACAGCATGCGCAGAGAAGGTCATTATTCTTACACTGCTCTACCATTCTCCTGCCAAGCATGTGACGACCTTCCTACTGAGCACTGAATAATGCTAATCGCTCCAAGGAACTGATGAACGTGATGTATGACAGTCAGTATGCATGTGTGGGAATCGTATATGGATTATTGTTTACGCAGATTGATGCTTAACCACGAAGTGTCACGGGTGATGCATCGTTTTCGCGGAGATCGAGCACGGTTCCCGTACGTACGTGTCAGGCCGGTCCAGGACGACAGCCACCCGGCAGAATGCGTGCGTCCATCTGGCATGCATAATCCCTGAATCAGCATGAGCAGAAGAGCAGAAGAGTGTGTGTGCAATAAAAAATGGCTGTGTTAGGCATGCATGAACAGAAGAGCAGTGATCGATCATCTCCTTCCATGGCCGGCCGGCCGGCCGGCCTGGGAGAAAAAAAGGGTGTTGGGAAAAGGAGAGGCCCAACGCGTTGAGTGAGCCATTCGAGAGCTCCATATTCCCGTTGGATTGGACGTGGTGATGAAGAGAAGACAGATCGAGGAGGAGAGGCGAATCTCCTTTACTGCTGCTCCAATAGTTTGATCATGAAACGCTTTTCTTTTTGGGGAAGCGGCGAGTGGTAGGCGACGCGGGCGGCCTTGATCGATTCGGCCTCTCTGTCCGTCCTCGGCAGCATCTATCCAAGTTCCAAGCATATCATAATACTTAATTCATAAATAAAGCAGCTCCTAATTATACTATTTATTATCATTGGCGGTGCTGCTCTGAATTGGCTCCTTTAATTTCGAAGCATGCTCCTTTAATTGCATGGTGGAGAGTCATGAGCCTTGAATGGCCTCCTGATTAACCTGGTGAAGAATAGTATTATTAACAAAACTAGATGGACTTGTATTTAATTTGTGATTAAAGGAAGTTAAGTTACTATGGTTTCTTCGAGACTCGCCAAGTGAGTGATCAGTCTTATGAAGAATTCATGTAGAAACCCAGTTCCACTAACCTTCAGCAATTGCATGCTGTTTATATGGTCAGAGGAACTAGCTAACCAATTGGTTCATTTGTTCTACTCCGTCTTTGGTCACCAAAAAGAACTATTCTCTCTATTCTAAATTATAGGTTGTTTTAGCTTTTTTTTTATATTTATAGACTTTATTGTGCACTTAGATATATCATATGTCTAGATGCATAAAACGACCTATAATTTGAGATGGAGTGAGTAGTTGATTAGAATTGTTGTTGGTCATCGATCAGCAGTTCAATTCGAGTTAAAACAGTGTGTGAGCGTATATTTGGGTCCAGCAATAACAAATCAAGTGCTCGGAACTGCAAAGTACTAGTCCTCCACCACGTGTAGCATATTGTTATTGATCTGGAAAAAAGAAAAGAGTGAGAAAATGATCATCTCATCTACTCCTAGTACTAGCGTTTGACCTCGCTTTGTCCATTAATCGTGGGCTTGCCTCCATTGGCTAGCAGTACGTACGTAGTGCACCGGACGGCATATTCGTGGTAGATTCTCTGTGCGTTTCACGTACCCACCGATGGATACCTCAAAAGTTTGAGCTTTAGACGGGTCCACCCTAGGGTGCCCCTTGCACCACCATGTCTAGGTCACTAAGCCACTAATGACATCTTTTTAGATTAAGCGCATTGTGGCATCTTTTTAGATTAAGCACATTGTGACATCTTAAAGTGTGTCATATTCTTTTCTACTCCCTCAGTTCCAAATTGTAAGTCGTTTTGGCATTTCTCTATATATAATTTAGATCTAGATGCATAATAATATCTATAAATCTAGAAAAGCTAAAACGACCTACAAGTTGGAACGGAAGAGTACATCGATAGATTGAGTATTTGTGTTGGACTTGCGTTTCATTTCTAGAATGACATTATCTGCTCCCCTGCTCCGATCCAAAGCATAACAAACTTTAAACTCCTCTCATTTTCATTATATACGTGCACACAGATCCTAATTCTTAAAAGAAGAAAAAGAAATTCAGTCGGCGACTTGTTTTGACATGTAGCTAGTGTGTACGTACTCCAATGATGCTAGCATCCTACGCCACCCATAGTCTGACTAGTAGCACCCTACCACATAGTCTGACATTGCTACTTTGGCACTTTGGCGCACAAACGTACAGGTTTGACTTGTTAAGGTTGCCAGCGAGCAGGAACTATGCGCTATACCTGCTATACTTGCACTAGAGCCATGAAAGGCTACGCAACAGGAGTTGCTGCCTGGATCACCAGGTAGTCCCATTCTTACACCCAGAACGACAAGATCTTGGCAACGGCACTCACACACGGTCACCCTCATGCATGCTTTGAGGAGGCATGGTGAAGTAGGAAAAGGGGTTGCTCCTGGTCCATCGATCGGTTGGAAGATGCATGATGGCGAAGACGATAAGAACAAATGCCCTCCGCATATATCATCAGTTCCGATCCTGGGTCTATTGAAGCTCGATCTACTCGAAAGCTGCTATCATGCCAAGCAAAGTAGTTTAGCTAAAATTTCACCACACATGGGTATGTCACCCTTTTCCATTGCCATTCTTGTTATGGAATAGAACCTCTCATGGAAGTCAAGAATCCTTTTAAGGCACTGGCCTCAATCTTTTCTACGGAGTATGGTGGTGGACGAAAACGAAAACGCACTTGCTGGTGTGCCTGCAGGTGGATGGTTGCCAAGCATTGACCCAATTGATGATTTACCTTTTGTTGCTAGGAAAAAAAAAATTGATTGCTTTCAGGTTTATTTCACCAGAATGCACTTTGCTGGTACATCAGATATTCAGATCTGATGCCAAAGTCAAAGGGGCAATATCTACTTCTACTTTGTAGCATGACAGATGTTCTCTGAACATTTTATTTCAACCTCTATGACGAACACAAGTTTGAGGCTTCCGCATGTTCTGTGATCTCAACTCTGCAAGAACGGAGTCACGTAGCAGAGGCTTTTACGGCCATAGGCAAGGCACGGCAAGTGACACCAGCAGCAATCTCAAAATAATTCAGAACCACCTCTAGATAAGACCAAATAGAACGCCACATGATCAACCTGGCAAATAAGGATAAGAACAGCTAGCGGTTCGATCGGGATGTTGCTCGTGGCTTCGTCAGTGACACGCACAGCAACCTGTCGTGTCTTCCTGACAGGGCGCCGAGTGAGTGACCGGCCGGCTGGCATCTCTTTCAGACAAGGTGCTACGCCACGGCTCCCGAACAGCATTTCTCTACCGTTTGCCCTGCGAATTTGCGATATCATTATCATACGAGAAAGGAGGCACAAGATGATACACGTGGTCTCTCGCTATCCAACCCTGCAGTGCCGTCGTTTCGACGAAAACCTCATTGTCACCATACCCAGAGGATTTTGGCTTTCGCCATCGCCAAGCCATATGATGCTTCTCACCACCTATGCTCACCTTGGTTTCCTCAGGAATCACATTGCTTTCAAATCAAAACTTTCAAGATTCTCTCCTCGCAGATGGAGAGTGGTGTTCGCTTTGTTTTCCTCAGGAATCACGTTGCTTTCATATCATACACAAACTTTCTTTCAGGGTCATTTTGTTCCGATCCCAAGTCGGCTTGCACGGATTCAGAGCCATCATCCATTCCGTGGAAATGGGCCGTGTCATCGTCGGACATGAGGGCACCGTGAGAGTAGAAAGGAGAGGTTGGGTTGACAGGAAGGAGAGGCTGGAGATGATCAAACTCTAGTGCCATCCACATATGTCTGAGCCAAACGGAAGCTCTCCTTCAAAACCAGCCATCATGTAAACTGGAGGGTCAGTAGCTCAAAATTCACCTCACACTCCTTTCCAATGTCGTTCTTGTCATGGTAACGAAGAATCCTTTGAGGTAGTTAGTGACATCCCCTTTTCTATGGTGGTGGTGGGCTGGTGGCTCAAAACGCATTCCCTTAATGACCTCGGTCCCTGCAGGAGATGTGTTGTTTCCAAGCATGTTGAGCAATAAGTTTTACCTTCGGGTTTATTTCGTCAGAACGCACTTTGCCGGTAGATCTGATCAGACGCTCCCCAGTCAAAGGGGCAATAGTTCTACTTTTGTGGCACTACAAATGATCCCTGAATCTCTCCTACTTTCTGTGAACACAACTTTCAGCATGCATGTTCTACGGTCTGAACTCTGCAGGTACTCAGTCATGTAGCAGGGATGTTAGTGCTACATATTGCCCCATTCAGTATCAGAATAACTTTCGAAGATCACGGATGAAAACCATCAACAGATATAAGTTCAGTGGGATAGTGCTCCAGAGTATATTCTGAGTTGTCGAAACAGAATACAAAGTTTATTGATCCTGTATAAACAGGGTGCATACAAAGTTTATAAGGAACATCTTGTCCTTATCAGCAGATGCACAGGCTAAAACACGAAGATGCCTTGGCACGGCAACATAGGGACCAGGTGAAGTCCGGTACCTCTTCTGCTAACCAGATGGAGACTTCCAACGGCGAACCCGAGTGAACATAGCACAACCTGCCACCTAGCTCGCACAAGGAATCGTTGATGCTTAGCACACCCCTGCACGGTGAACGTCTCATCCCGCAAGCTATATCGAAGGAAAACATCCGAGCAGACCTCATCATCGGCATGGTCGTCATCCACAGATGTGACGGCGCTCCAGTAGAAGAATCCTGGCAAACAAATCGGAGTCCTGGACTTGATGGGGTGAGGGTCCATGGTTTCCTTCCATTTCCAAGCCTCTTTGCCACAGCCAACAGTCAAGGTCTCATGGCCAACGCTGCAGTGTGTGATTGTGCCACCTCCTCCTGTTTGAGTCACAAAATACAAGCGCAACAAGGGCCTGGCCACCTTGTACGTGCCACTCCAAGGGTCGAAGCTCCCAATTATCGGCTGGGATACTAGCTGTGTTCATGTCCTTTGTCGATTTAAACATGTACGCAAGCGAGACCAGAGAAACGATCTCGCCGACTCGTGCAGAGAGAGTCCAACCCTAAACCCGATTCCCCACTTCTGATCTCCGGAAAGGAGGCAGGGCTCAGCAAAGGAGGCAGCTTGCTGAGAAGGAAAGCCAACTCAGGAAACAACTCAAATGTAAGGTCCTGGGACTTTCATCGCTGGAAAGGATCATGGTCAGACAGCAATCTAGGTTGATCCACCTTCGTGAAGGGGATACAAATACAAAACTTTTTCACATGCAGTGTGGATACAGAGCTAAAATGAAGTTTATTGCAAGGCTAGAGCACGAAGGTGGGGTGGCAATCACACAGGAGGAGAAAGAAGGGGTCATGTTCAGCCACTTCTCTGCCATTATGGGCACTGCCATGCAAAGGAATGAGATAGTGAACCTGTCTGTTCTTGGTTTTAATAGAGAAATCTGAGCCATTTGGAGTTTCCTTTCACTGAGGATGAAATTTGGAATACTATCAAAGATCTACCAAATGAAAAAGCGTCTGGCCCAGGTTTCATTGCGGAGTTCTACAAATCTGCTTGGTCAATCATCAAACCAGATGTGATAGCTGCATTTGACGCGTTCTACAGGAACACAGTTGCACAGCTGCATAAGCTCACCGGCGCATTAATCACTTTGTTGCCCAAAAAGCAGGATGCCAAAATGCCAGGGGATTATAGGCCTATAAGCCTCGTACACAGTTTTGGAAAGTTACTGGCAAAGCTACTCTCAAACAGACTTGCACCTGAGCTCAGTTTATGTTAACCAGAGTGCCTTCATTAAACAGAGATCTATTCGTGACAACTTTTAATTTGTCGAGCAAGCTGCAAGAATATTGCATAGGAAAAAGAAGCCCACTTTGCTGATTAAATTGGATATCTCAAAAGCCTTTGATAGTGTATGTTGGCCTTTCCTCCTGCAGCTGTTACAAGTCATGGATTTTGGATTAAGATGGAGGAATTGGATAGCAGCATTGACATCATCAGGCACCACAAGAGTTCTGCTCAACGGTACACCAGGCCCTGTGATTCATAACGCTAGAGGCTTAAGGCAGGGGATCCTTTATCCCCAATGCTCTTCATCCTCACAATGGAAGTTCTACACCGGCTGTTGAGGAAAGCAGTGCGGGAAGGTGTCCTCAAACCACCTGCAGATACTACAATACACCACCAATGCTCCATTTATACCGATGATGTAATATTATTTGCTGCACCTGATGTCCAGGACATCACAACAATCAGAGAAATTCTTAGCTTCTTCGGGAACACATCAGGCCTACACACTAATTTGCAGAAGAGCCTGGTAGCTCCTATAGCTTGCAATGCAGATCAGGTTGAGAACATCCAGGGTATCTTGCCAGCTCAGATTTCTGATTTCCCTATCCAGTACCTTGGATTGCCTCTATCAGTCACCAGGCTCAAGAAATCTCATTTTCAGTCTCTGATTGACAAAGTCTCGGCAAGCATACCGGCTTGGAAGGCCCCCTTGATGAATAAGGCAGGCATGCTTACTACTGTAAAGGTTGTCATGAGTTCCATTTGTGTGCACACATTCATATCTTTAAAGGTGCCGGATTGGGTTATTCACGAAATCGATAAAAGACGTCGAGGGTTTTTTTGGCCGGTAGCAGCAAAGCGCATGGAGGGAAATGTCTAGTTTCCTAGCCTTCAACATGCAAACCACTTGAATTTGGTGGGCTAGGCATCCCAAATCTACGCATTGCCTCCTTCTCCTTGAGGTTGAGATGGCTTTGGTTGCAGAAGACGAACGTGGACAGGCCATGGAGTCATATGCAGCTTGATTTTGCCCAGGACCAGATGCTACAAAATCTCTTCCAAGCTTGCATCGAGGTACAATTGGGGGATGGGAACCGGGCGTTGTTTTGGACTGACAAATGTCTTGATCAATCATCGCCTTGCATCATTGCTCCTGAGCTATGCAAACTAATTCAGTTGAGAATCAAGAAGAGGAGGACAGTGGCTCAAGCGCTGAACCAGAAACAGTGGATACATGATATTGTCGGACGGCTCACGGTACTAGCTCTAACTGAGTATGTCACTATCTGGCATGTTTTACAAGGGGTGCAGCTTCAGGCTGGAAGGGAGGACCGTCAAATGGAAATGGAACATTTCTGGCGAATATTCAGAGAAGTCGGCGTACCAATTTTTCTTCAAAACAGCTGTCACATTTGCTGCAGCAAAACCAATTTGGAAATCATGGGCTCCTCTCAAAGTCAAGTTTTTTATATGGTTGGCCATCAAGAACAGGTTGTGGATGGCGGCAAGGAGACAAAGAATAGGACTGCAGAATCAGGCCGATTGTGCCCTTTGCGATCAAGCATTGGAAACGGCGAAGCACCTGTTCTCCGGATGCTCCTACACGTTGCAGGTGTGGCATGAAGTCAGCGCTTCAATCAACATTCAAAACACTGCACCGTTACAGCATCAGTCACAGCTGGATTGGTGGCTAAAAAAAAGAGCTGGTTGCACTGCAAACAAGCGCCAAGGCCTTGATTCAGCTTTCATGCTGGCCAGGGAACCCAAGGACACCAAACATGGCGCTGTTGTTCTCGGCACACGCTTAGAACTCTATAGCTGGGTTTGCACCTATTGGTTGTAAAGGTTTTATGTATTAGCAAGTTTCGCAACTAGAACCGTGTGCGTGCGCTCCAAAGACCTGCGTTGTATGACTATTTCCTTCTTAATACAAAGATGCGCAGCTCTCTTGCATATTCACGGAAAAAAAAACTTCTGATCTCCGACACGGCATCGTGCATCGTCGTCGTCGTCCTTTCCGCCGGTCCGGAGGTTTCTTCCTAGCTGCCTTCCTTTGCCGCTTTGCCTTTGCTTTGGTCTCGTGTCACCATTAGTTTTCCACGAGCCATCCACTCGACGTCTACGTCTCAGCAGACATTGTGAGATCTAAAAGTGCCATGCATATTGTTTTATAGATCGTGCTAGAGCTACGATCATTTCACTTCAAGAATGAGATATTATCTGCTTCCAATCCCAACCACATGCATTGCAATCTTACTATTACTAATTGGAGGCTCCTTTTGAAGCCTTCAGGTGAAGCCACCTAGGATTCCTAGGTGGACACTCTAGAAAAAGAGAGAAATCCTAGAAATTCTCACAAAAATCTTACTATTACTAATTGGAGGCTCCTTTTGAAGCCTTCAGGTGAAGCCACCTAGGATTCCTAGGTGGACACTCTAGAAAAAGAGAGAAATCCTAGAAATTCTCACAAAAAAGCAAAACATCCGACCATCGATCGATAGATTCAAATCATCATAGCCGTTGGATCTATTATATTTTCTAAAAAATTACCCACCTATGCCATTATGAAAATAGCCTAAAGTAACCCCCTAAATCTATATATAAATTACCCACCTCTACCATTATATAAAATAAACTAAAGTAACCCCTTAATCTTCATAAAAATTACCCACTCATGCCATTATTAGCAATATTTAAAATAACCCCCTAATTTGCAACTGAATTGCCTACCACTATTACTTAAAAAACTTAAAGTAAACCTTAAATTTGCATCTATATTACCCATACATGCTATCATTAAAAATAACATGAGGTAACCCTACGTTTGAA
Organism: Setaria italica; assembly: GCF_000263155.2. Taxonomy (NCBI): domain Eukaryota; kingdom Viridiplantae; phylum Streptophyta; class Magnoliopsida; order Poales; family Poaceae; genus Setaria; species Setaria italica. The sequence continues at coordinate 2,115,927 of NC_028453.1, read as the reverse complement.
TCAAATAGCCTTAATTAAAAATATACAACAATATATGATTCAAAATCGTCTATATCTTGCACTATTGCTATACGATATAATAATTAAGGTCTATATGCATGATGTGTGTCACCATTTATAAGGATATAAAGTGATGGGAACATAGATTTCTATGCTAAAATTGTATCTCAAACTTAGGGTTCATTAAACAAATTCAAGTGCATACCTGCGATCCAAAGTAAAAAGTTAAAGATTATAAATGTGAATGAAAATATTATAGAGTAATTACTAACTAAAATCTATCACAATTGGATGAAGATATTAAGTATATATCTACATAAATATTGTATTCGAATATTTAACAAACGAGAGATAGCTTATGGTAATAGTTTTGTAGCAATGTAGTCTCATTTCTTTTTCCATTGGAGACTCCGCATTAGTTCCCACGAGACAAGCTAGAAAAAAGAGAGAAATTCTCATAAAAATTAAAAACATTAAACGCCAATCCTGTAAACTCTAATAATCATAGCCATTGATCTATTATATTTTCTAAAAAGTTACCCACCACTGTCATTGTGAAAATATTCAAAAATGAGCTCTAAACCTATATCTAAATTACCGAGCTCAACTATTATAAAACATAATCTAAAGTAACCTCATAATCTTCATCCAATTTACTAATACACATCATTATGAAACATAACTTAAAATGTCATTCTAAAATTTTATCTATGTTACCCACATCTGTCGTTATTAAAAATAACCTAAAGTAAACATCTAAAATCTTAATCTAATTATCTTCATGTGCATCATACAGAAATGTCAAAAAATAAACTAATATATGATTCTAAATTACCTATTTATGTCATTGTTAATATAAAAATACTAAGTTAAAGTATATACACACGATGAGTGTCACCATTTAGACCATTTATACATATATGTGCGGAATCGATGAAAAAGATTGATTTGTATGCTAAACATAATGTATGGAGGATTGAAGGTGTGATACAAAATGGAAAAAGTATGAATATGGATGAAAAAGTGCATAGAGTAATTATTAATTAAAAATCAATCACAACTAGACAAAGATAGGTATATAAGTATTATGTTGAAGTATTGGAAAAATAAGAGAGTAGTAAGTAAACAATTTTGATTATTAGCTAAGAGTTTAATTTCTAAATAATTTTTAAATACAATAGTTTCTAAAAATATTAGCCCGTGCGGGAGCACGGGTTGATGAACTAGTTTCACAAATTCTAATAAATCTCAAAGGTTCATGTGGACATGATCAAGTGATTGGAATGGTGCAAACCTTTAGTCCCACATTGCTAATGGAGGAGAATGATGGCCAATATAAATATGGAAGCTGTCTTCACTCCTCCAAGCTATGTATGGGGGAGGGAAGGAAAGCTCCACACGTGTGCGAAGTGCACGGGCGTGTGACACTTGCGTTGTTGTTTTTTTTTATTACTTGGCCTTTAAGAGTGTACAGAAAATACATCTAATCGAGCTAGGATTTTTGCCTCTTCTCGTTGTTGCGCCGCCACTGTAGTCTACTCCATCTCGAGTGCCGGCGTGCATCGGCGAACGAGAAAGTAGGTCTCCGGAACCTCTCGCTCTTGTGATCCTGCATCGGGAGAGGGCAAATAAGGTTTTTGGGAAGCGCTCCATGTGACTATTCAAGGTCTTCACCACGGCTCGTCCTCCTCCAAGTCTGGCGTTGCGGCGTGTCTTCGACATCGTCTGCTACGCTCAGTTTGCAACACCATCGTCATTCTGTCAACACCGCTTGCCATCACGGCTGCACCCGCTAAATACGTACATCGTGATTCGATCTGTTATTTCAGCATTTTTCTGAGATCATGAAGTTATGCTTGTTGTTAACTAGTATGTTAGAGAATTGCATGCTAGATTTTATTCTGGTTATGATAAATTTAGTTCGGAAATTAATCATGCAGAACCCTACAAATTTAATTATACCTACATACAGATTCCTAATTCCTAGATAACCAAATTTAATTGGCGACTTGTACATGTAGTGTACGTACTCCATTGATGCTACTAGTAGCTTTATTTTTTTCTCTCAAAATAACCCAACGCGTCAGGAAGGTGCATTTAGTTGCCGACGAGCAGGGACCATACACTCATGCTATCCTTGTACTAGTACGACAAGGGTATACAAGAAGATACACGTGGGGTCTCGCTATCCAACCCTGTGCCTGCCGTTTTCGTTTCGAGGAAACCTCGTTGTCACCAACACGGCACAAAGGGATTTTGGCTTTCGACTGTTCCCATGCTTTTCGTCAGGGATCACATTGCTTTCAAATCATAACTTTCTTCCAGGGTCGTTTTGTTCGTATCTCAAGTTGGCTTGATGAGAGTAGAAAGGAGAGGTTGGGTTGACAGTATGGCCATGGGAGTAGAAAGGAGAGGTTGGGCTGACAGGAAGGAGAAGGTTGATGATGATCGGGCGCTATTAGTCTCAAGTGCCATACACGTATGACAGTTCCTGAGTCAAATGAAGCTCTTCTTCAAAAGCATCCATCATGTAAACTGGAGGGTCAGTGCTCAGTACCTTAAAATTCACCTCACATGGATAAGTCACTCCTTTCCAATGTCGCCGTTCTTCTTGTTGTGGAAACTCTCATGGAAACGAAGAATCCTTTCGAGGTAGTGACATCCTCTTTTCTTTGGTGATTGTGGGCTGGTGGCTCAAAATGCATTTCGTTTGACACAGGTCTCCAAGCATGCTGACCAATAAGTTTTACCTTTCCGTTTATTTCGTCAGAATGCACCTTGCCTGTGGATCAGATCGGATGCTCCATTGCTCCCCAGTCAAAGGGGCCATAGCTAGATCTACTTTTCTGGCACTACAAATGATCCGAATCTCTCGTACCTTCTGCGAACGACTTTCAGCATGTTCTACGGTCCCAACTCTGCAGGTACTCGGTCACCTAGCAGGAAAGTTAGTGCTGCATGTTGCCCCAACCAGTACCAGAATAACTTTCGAAGATCATGGTTGAAAACCATCGACATGTACTGCTCCAGAGCATATTCTTAGCTGTCAATATTTGGAACAACCCATGCACTTGGTGTTAAGAGTGAAGTGCACTTCTGAGTCCAACCTTATAAAACAGAACATTATTACCTTCGAAACCTTGCAAGAACCTGCACTGGTAAACAAGCAAAACAGAATCCGAGGCTAAACCCCCAATGGAATCATACATGGGCAAGCTTTCAGCCCGCGATCATATACTACATGTAACCTTATCGAATAACATCAAATTACATTGAATGGCTAGCAAAAACTGTGATCTCCTAGAAGAAGGCATGGCTATGGTAACCTGGCATATACTACATATCTCTATAAGAATTATTCAAACCGCTATTCATTACAACTGGTTCCCCCACCCGATCTAATGATTTCAGGGCATGGAAATTGGGTGTGTTAATGTTGCAAGAAGAATTGCCTATGCTGTTGCCATGAGAAGCGTTGCCAGGATGGCCAGATTGACATCAGGTATCTAGCATGCTTCCATTTGTCAAGTTTGGTCCACAAGCAAAAGGTAGCTCAGATGGCACTAGCATCAACAGTTTCCAGTGCTTCTGAATTGGCTGGCACCCTCAGAAAGAATATGTGCACCCAATGAGCTGTGCGTCCCTCTGCCCCTGTTCATGTTCACTGCAAGAAGAAAAACAAGAACTAATTACTGATGGCAAAAAAAAAGTCCATTCTGGAATCAATAATAAAGTATCTAAAAGTGTATTATGTCTTTAGGCATTTGCTCGTAGGCATTCTCAACTTCTAAGGTCCCAATGACATTATATTCTGCAAAACTAATCAGGTTTTTTGCAGTAAGCAGGAGTTGAAGGAGCACAAATATTAAAAAGGTCAAAAAAAAGGAGAGGTGAGTTGACAAGATGGTAATATATAATTGCATTTTAACCTCCTAATCAAATGCCAAAGGTGCTTACTGAGATAATTGGGTTTGTTATCTGAAATTTGGGCTACACTGGGTTTAACTGTTCTAGAACTCGGAGGCAAAGCTAGTGAATCACCATAGACAAAACTTGGGTTTTCACATTTGCGAAACTATTCTTTTAGGCTGACGCAGCTCCTTCATTATTCGTACTCGGCTGGTCCTCATCCTCATTTCCATTTACAAGAGATGTCTCTTCATGTTCATCAGCATCAACTGGGACAGCTTCATCTGTGTTCTCCATTTCATTCTCTTCCAATGCCTGAGAACAATGATATTAATTTTTTGCAAAAAATTAACAAACATGGTATAACAGTCATCAACAAGGTTAAATAATGAGACAACAGTATATCAATCAAGACCTGAGGAAAGCTCACTGATGTGAAAATGGATCGGCATAATAGTACAAGTATTTTTAACACCATAGCACATAGTTGAGAGTTGATAATAAGCCAAATTCACATGCTATACCTCTTGATCAGGCTCTCCGTTTTCCTCAGCTGGGTCTACAGATTCATCATCCTCAATTATCTGCATCCTTTTGAAAGCCTCCACAAGAGTAGTATCTGACTTCTCAGCATGGTTCAAGTACTCGTCAGCAGGAGGATAGTGGCCCCTGCACATAAAGCCTTAGTATTGCAAAAAGTTTGCTTAATAAAAAACTATGAGTTAGCACAGATGTTATGATATATTTGTGACATTACTCTGGAACAAATATGAGCAACTACTATGATTCTATGATAATTATAAGCAAATACTTTAGAACAGTTTGTGTGATAATTATTACCTTTGAGATGCAACATTTTTTTCTACAGTTAGCGCAACCTGCCAATCGTCAAATAAATTTGGATACTCAGAAGGATCTGCCAGAGACTCTGCAGCTTTAGGATTAACCTGCATACAAGGAACAGATAAACGGAGTTAAGATAATATCATTCTTTTAACGGCATCATGCTTTTCAGAACTGAGACTGAGAACAGAAGATTAAGAAATTACTTTACAGAGGTCATTTCTCCAAATTGCTACTATCTCTGAGACTTTGCTAGGAAGATATGAACGCGCCATTAATGCAGCTTCAGGTATACGATTGCTGTAGAATACACAAGATAATGTAAATTTAGCACTCTGAAAGGAAGCACGCCACAAGGATTTAATCAGAGCCAACAAGATGTACCTGTCTATGAGCAACTGTATGCAATCTTCCAATTTACCAAGCATAAAAAGGCAGAGGAAAGCAACATTGTTTTTTCCATGTTCTTTTGATAAAGAAGCAAGCTTTTCGATTCCTTCAGCATCTCCGAGAGATGAGTATAATAACAACAAGCCACTTAAATCCTTCGCTTGAAGAAGGCATTCTTCCGCCATCTCTAGCTGTAATGGCAAAGTCACACCAGTAAGCATGCATGAGCTAATACAGATGGAATATGTTGATATAGGTTATTTCTCAATTGACATAAAATGTTGCAATTAGGGATGCAAGTTTTCATTTATGTAGGTCAACCCAACCAAAAAACATTCAATTAAATTAATCCAGGTTTCAATTAAAAGGAATGGGATGCAAATGAACTGAGGCTGCGATCCAGAAACTCCCCATTGGGTGACTTGCATCCCTAGTTGCAATATTGGCCATTACCTATTCCCAACTTACCTAGAGAGATTTGGCAAGAAAATTATGTTTTGTCTAGTTTTGAAAAGACAAAAAAATCCAATCCAAAACCATTAGATCACATCTCACACTACAGGAGTGGTATTCTATCAAGAAAATTTATTCCCTAGCAATAGTTATTTACAAGTTGCAGTACCAACACCATTGCATAAGGTTTAGCCGTTTAGGAGCCTACCTTGCCTGTAGACATGGCGAGTTCGCCCAACTGCTTCCATTTAGATTCACTTTGTGCTTCTGTGGCGATAGCCTGTACAGTAAATAACCACGATTTTTTACCATGTATGTTACTTAGATTGAAATCTTGCAGCAACAAAGCATATAATACCTCAAAATATACTCTACAACATTAAGAGGAAAAAAGAGACAATCTGTTCAGTACCTTTGCAACATCTAATTTTCCAAGCTGCACAGCTAGATCAAACTTGTAGTCAGCATCAGTGGCTATCTCAAGAGCCTCTTCCAACATACCTCTAGACTCCAAGAAATGAGCGACACTGCCACATGAGGGGGAAACCAGAACTGGAGATCAGACAATAAAGTGGGACAAAAAACACAACCGATGATGAAAGCTAAGTTTATTTATTCAGTAATCTGACACTTTCATTAGTCAGTTAATTATGAAGATACACCATAAAGTCGACATGTAGTTTTTACAACTTGACTATATGTACGTACCCCAAAAGGAGTCTATTTAGATGTGACAATACATATATCAGTTTAGCATGTATGACAATTTTAAAATAGAACAAGTGTCTAAACTCTAAAGCAAAGATAAATTAGGAAAACAAAAAAGAATAGAAACAAATTAATTAATCATTTTGGCACAAAATAATAACCACAAACCTATTATATTGTGCCTTTGGTATGGATGGTAAAATTTCATTTGCACGTTCCAAATCCCCGCGCATCACAAGGGTCTTGTACTCAATCAAACTGAGAAGTAATGTGTACCCAATGACACTGCAACAAGTATATAGTTAGTCACAGAAATCAACAACAGATGCTACAGAGTAAAGGAAGTAATATTTTCAAACAAACGTACTTAAACTCCTTGTCAATTAGATAAACTCGACTTTGGTTCGCAAGATATCCCAACAGATACATCGGGCGATCCAAGTGATACATTGTGGTGACCTGTAAATGTAAAGCTTATAACTATGTAAACAAATGAAGTTACGACACATAATGTGCCCATATAGAGAAAACAACAGAAGAATACACTATCTTTACCTCTCCACCAACACAATAATTTAGGCGCCAAGATGAATTGTTATATATGAAGCAGTCTCCAACCCAAATCCCAGTTCGCACTCTCTCATTGACCTCATGAAGCAGCTCAAAAGCATCTTCGACGCCTTCTTCATCCACAGGCTTTCCACCTTCTAGATAAGAAGCAACAACATCTCTCTGCAGAGCACAAATCAACAATTATCGTGTCATCATCCCCATCCATCGCAAAATGGAGATCTGGAGAAGGAAGCAAAACAATAATTTAAGGATACAATATCTTACATTGTACTTGAGGATGTAGAATGACGTATCACTTGCTATTGCAACTAGGTCACCGCTATCAGCCCAGTAAAGGTTCTACAAGTGCATAGTATAGAAAGGTTAATAATAAACTCATACATTTGAAATTCCCACCAAAGAAAATAATAATCGACCCACCTTAACAGTGACATCAATTCGACGTATTAGTCTGCAATCAGCCCAGTCATAAAAGCAAATGAAGTCACTAGAACACATTGCCAACAATACCCCACCAAAAATACGCTCCGCTGAAAATGAAGGGCGGATAGTTTTCTTCTCCTGAAAATCAGATAATTCAAGTCAGGACACAATGAAAATGCCATAAAGACATTTTTTTTGGAAAACCCACAAGAAAAGGCACCTCGATCACATAGCAATGTTACCTTCACTTCTACAATGTCTAGGGCAGCTGAATGGCTTATGAATGTGGACGGACAAGGTGCAATACATGGAGCATAAATAGGCCCAAACCCCTAAGCAATATATCTAATCCTATCTCCAGCCCTAACCCTAATGGATCTGGGTGAATAGGCACAGTTGGCCCAGCCGACTGTCCATGACAGTGCAATAGAAGGACTAAAGGAGTGTAAATAATAGATCTTGAATAAAATGCAAGCCTTAGTTTAAGAAATCATGGGCAAACAAACTAAGCGCACAAATCAAATAGCATGTGTAGAGTTTTATACTAAATTAACTCCAGACTCCAGAGTAAAGAAACCTTAGTTGATTAATGGAAGGAAAGAATACTAGAAGAGTCAGGTGCATAGGTGCAGGGTGCATATTTGCAGATGCCAAAACAGTAGGGCTGAGGTAATTATGGAAGAAATGAGACACTTGCATCTGAGAAAGCAATTCATTATAGAAGTTCAGTAGACCACCTACCTGAAATGATTTATTGAAAATTTTTATTCTTGATGTGCTTTCCCTGATTGCGTATTCTCCATCTGATGACCAAACAAATTCCAATGCAGATCCAAATGATCTATTCCTCCAAGCCAATGCAGTATAAATTATGTATTCGCCATCTCCACATACGACAACGAATCGGCCATTAGGGTTATGCTTCAAGCTCTGACCAAACCAAAAGATTAATCAAAATTAGATTAAAGGAAAATGATCACTGCCAAATAAAAAGGAAAACAAGTTCAACCATTTAACCACACTATAAATCTATAGTAGTAACAAATTTTAAGTGCAAAAGAGCATAGTAGCATCCGAAAGTACCTGCGGGTATAGATCACAGCTTCCTAACTCCTTTACAGCCAGGGGTAATCTTTCTCCATCTGTGATCTGATTTGCAGAAGAAAATAATCAGTCAGCAAGTGCATTTTCAGTTATTTCATTCTATAATGAAAGAGACCAACTTACCTCAAAGCCTGCACCAACAGTCTTAATATTTACAGTTTGTATTTCATTATGTTTCGCCCAAATGATTTTCCCACTGGTATCCATACTCGCTACAGGTACTTCACGGCCCATTTTTATCATAATAGTTCCCTCATCATATCCAATCACCATCCTAGACGATAGCCAAACAGTATACTTTTCAAAATCAGAAAATACATAGTAGCACAAAATTGGGGAAAATATAGAGAATGCATATAAATAGGATCTCCTAGCTATCCAAATATATGAAGAATGTGAATGACTTTCTGGCATCAACATTGCAAGAAAGATAAAAGCGAACAGGATAGAAGACATGAAATTATAGCAACTGCCATCAGTCAACATATTGGGTTTTGATGAAGTGTGGAACAGATATGGTAATGCAATCAACCATACCACGTTGCCTGTGAAGGTCTCAGCCAACTTTAATGATACTCTCTCGAAATCAAACATAACGTAATTGATAAAGAGTATTTCTAGTTCATTTACAAGAAGCACTACACAACTATTACATATCCACCATTAAGAAACACGTTGTGTATGACACTTCTAATCAAAAGTACAAAGTACTATATTAATAGCTAGCATCCATTACTCCATTATAACTGACGGCACTATTGGAGAAACAGTAGAATGCAAATGATCCTACACTTACCTTCTTGATCCCTTCATGTATCCAACAGCCCAAACTCTCTCAAGGCCATAGTTTAGTGTGTTCTCAAGTCTACAAAACAATTAATGAAATAAGAACAAGAACATCTCACATTGACAAAATTCTACGAGTAACACAAGTAGTGTTCAGACTTATTAATCAGTATAACACGTTTTCCAGATTATCACAGAGGCATAAATAATTTAACAAACAGACAACATTTGTGATTTCAGTAAGCAAAACAAATAGTACTTCAGTTTTAGTTAAATTAACTGCAACCATAGAGATAAAAGCAACCTATAAGTCGTCGAATGCCATATACGAACTGTGCCATCTTCAGATCCAGTAATGATTATAGGAAGTTCAGGATGGAAACAGACAGCAGAGATGTTATGTGTATGCCCTTCAAGTGTCTGAACACAGCTCTTTGTTTGGTAGTCCCACACCTAGTTTGCCATAAAATGTAGCGCCTTAGGACCACATAGAACAACCAAACATTCAAAATATACAGTGGGGTACAAAAACATACTTTTGCAGTGGAGTCATCAGAACCAGTGATTAAATAGGGCCTGTCGCCACCAGTGAAGTAGTCAACACAATTAACACCCTTTTGATGTCCATCAAGTGTAAAGTTTGGATCTGGAGAACCCAAACTCCATATCTGTCATTTCATATATGAAAGTATGAATGAATCAGATCACACCATGAGTCATTCACAACTAGCATGATGCTGCATATCAGATTTACATACCTTTGTAGTGCGGTCAAGAGATGCGCTTGCAAAGGTGTTGGTATCCTTTGGATTGAAAGTAACCTGCATCACATAATGTGAATGTCCCTCGAAGATTTGAGTGCACATCCACCCTTTATCCCAGTCCCACAGTTTTATCAACATGTCATCAGATGATGACAGAACATATGGTAGAGTTGGATGGACAGCAACACATCTGATGTAATCAGTATGAGCCTCAAAAACTTTAACTTTGTCCATGGTATTGTAGTTGTAGACACGAATGAACATGTCATCTGCACCAGCTACAACCCATTGTTTCCTTGAAACAAATTTGGCCGACCGCACTGAAAATAAGTTTAAATATACACTAGCATCATGTCCAGCCACCATGTAAGTTCTGCTTTCATGTGAACATAAGCGTTCTGCATACCTGGCAGTTCCGAAACTTCAAATGATTTCACCATAGCCTGTAAAGATACACACAAACAAACATATTAAGGAATAAAATTCTGAGGAGACAACTCTTATTTTGTGAGAGAACAATACATAAATATCTGCTATAAGTGAAATGCTAAAATTGTAATAGTAAATCGTATAAATTATTTCCATTTGTGACAAATACATATAACTCATATAGTTGTATCCTACTTTCCCAGTAACAAGATAATATTTCATAAGGCGTACTCATAATTTTATAAAATCATTTTGATTTCTTACTGTACCTAAAGGTAAATCTACCGCTTTGTACTGAAGCATATAGGCCTCGCAAGACTGCAGGTGCATATGCATGCTGTCCAAGTAGTTCAAGAATGCAGACTCAGACATATATTGGTTTGGATTCACATTCACATAATTACGATGGTGATATTGGTGACAGCTATGAAACAGAAACATGTCATATTATAGAACAATGTAAAATGTCATTAGGTCAATAAATCATAATGCAATCAGGTCACAGAAACATAGACTGGGCTAAAAAAGGAGAGTGAATGTAATTTGATGGGCCACTGAGCAGCAGATGGAATTAAACTACCTACAGGAACCCAGGAACAAGTATTTATTGTTTCAAACCATATAGACAGCCTCCAGGTTGCATAACTGAACAATATGTAATGAGAGCAACAAATAAGCAACTTGGTGATCATCAAATTCTTAAAGCTCATAACTGAATCCAAGACATGCAAAATTCTACTGAACCAAAGATTACAATTTCATAGATCATTGCAGTAGCAAAAATGTCTGGAACAAGGCTCCAGCATTGAGAGTATGAGGCCCAGCTTTATGTTTGGTTTGTGTCTTTACTTGCTGGCATCAGTATGAATTCAAGCACATAGCGCTTATGAAACTCAGCTCGAGGCCTTACCTGTGCCTGATAATCCCAGATGCAGACACTCCCCGAGTAGAGGCTCGACAGAATCCTGCACAATGCAAAACCTCATAAAATTAGCAACAAGTAGAAGTAAATTAACACTGTACGCACAAACAGCAGAAATGGCTGAAAATCAGTGAACGGCCCCAAATCGGAACCGAAACTTACCATGGCTCCGTGGGGTGAAGATCCACCGACTTGACCCTCTCGGACCGTTGCGCGAACTTCCGCTAATCAGCACCAGAAAACAAAATGAAACCGAAATCAGCGCAAAATCAAAGCGACACGAACAATACACCGGCGACGTGGGGGCCGAGATCCAGTGAGGTCCGGCAGGCGCACCTTGATCTCCAACCTGAGCGGCTGCAGAAAACACAGGCAGGAAACAACATTGGTCAGATCTCTGCGCATACGTCGCGAGCTGGGCTCGAGGAAAACCGGCGAATGGATTGGAGAATCGGGAGCGGGCGGGGTCAGATCCGCGTACCATGGTGGCGACGGCGAGGACGGCGCCGGGTCGAGCCGAGTGACTGGGCTAAACCCTAGAGATCCCCAGCGCCGACGGGGTGGTGGGGCGCGGCGAGGAGGGAGCGAATCCGATCGCGAGCTGCGGAGGCGCGGAGCGAGGAGCGAGCGAGGGGTGGAAAAAGGCACTGACAGATGAGGGAGGTTTTGTGTGTAATTTAATTAGTTTTGATTCAAAATAGCACCTGGAAATCATTGTGTTCCCCAAGTGGAAATTTTGGTCAATATTTGGAGTATTATACGCTAATATAAACATTGTCATTTAAAAAAAGTTTTGTATCACTATCACGTCACACTATAGGCTACAATAAGACAATTTAGGATTTATTCCAGTGTAATCTGATTTATTTTTATTTTTACAAAATTCAGTAATTCATGTATAAGTACACACAACCTACCATCAAGGGAGGCTCCACTGGAAATGGCTACATCATCTACTACTGATACCGAAAATACAATTAGCCGAAAATCTGAGTTGAACCAGAAACTTAAATAGGGGTAATTTTTACAATAAGAAACCTATTAGTTTGGAGCTATCTTTTTTTTATTCCTTTCGTTCTTCTCTCCGTTTCAACCTCGAGTATGTGCACCTCAAGCTTAAGTAAAATATTTAAGTGCCTTGTTACGTAACTTTATGTAAATTTTAAGGCAGGTTCATCCACTAAAATCAACCCATCATAACACTATCAGTTTTTAAAATAAAAACATGTTCTTCAATCGAGCTGAAAATTTAATTTTGGTTTATCCAAAACAATACTATTTTAGTGATGTTTATACGAATGTTTTATTATTTTGGATCTGAAAAACATTTCGTCATTGTATATAGAATTATACGAAGTTATTAATGCTTTCATTTTTTTAGGACAATTAATGCTTTCATTTGGATCCATCACGGCCAGACTTGGGCCAAAATCAGGTTCAGCCCAGCCCGGCACCGGCCCGACGCTAAACCTCCAACTCTCCAAGCACCTCCGTGTTCTTCGTCGCCGGCGGTCCAGCGCACGCTCCCACGCCGCCGTGTCCGCCTCCGGCCTTATTCTACGAAAGCACGGCAGCCACCCTGGTAGTCAAGTTGCAGTCCTCCCCCTTCCTATCCGCTGTACTGGATTGGTGTGGGGTGGCGATTCATCCGGCCTTGGGTCGATTCCTTTAGCTGGTAAGGAACCCTAATTGCTCGAATTCAGTTTGTTAATAGCCATTAATTATTTGTTAATTCCTTGTTGGATTAGTGGTGCGTTCAGCGAGCATAAAGATCCGTCGGTCTCAGTTGACACAATAGGGCTTTAAATTGAAACCGAAGAGTGGGTGCAGTTCGTTTTTCCAATAAAATGTCCACGAGAAGCCTCCCTTCTTGGATGGGTTCTTCTAAAGATGGAGAGGACGATTCAAGCAAGAAGAAACATGCAGGCACGTCCCAGAAGGCTCAGAAGGGGTCTGATTTCTCCAAACTTCTGGTACCTAGCAATTGGCCGCTGCTACATTTCAGATGTATACTGTTCTCTTTGTGTGTATACCTGTGGTGATTCCGAGTGTCTGGGTAGGACGGGGTCGTCTTTGTGCTGTCAGGGTTTGTGAATCCGGAGAGGGGCATGCTGCGGTCACAAGCATTGGATATGGGGGCAGAGTATCGGCCTGATTGGACATCGGATTGCACCCTTCTTGTTTGTGCATTTGCTAACACCCCCAAGTTCCGACAAGTTCAGGCGGATAATGGAACCATTATCTCAAAGGTTTGTTCTCAGTTATTGTCTTTCTTGTGAATTTCTTGTCAGCTCCTTCAAGCAACAATTCTTTTCCCATAAACTTTCAGAACTACAAAGTAATTGTTTCTGGTCCTCTTGCCTTCTCTCAGGATTGGATCTGTGAATCCCACAAGCAAAGAAAACTTGTGGACATTGAACCTTACCTTATGCATGCTGGAAAGCCATGGCGAAAAAATAAGGAGCCAGTTGAATCTGATCAAGGTAAGAGATACTTTCATCAGAAATAGGTATCACAGGCAATGGATCCTATACTGCCTTTTAGCGTTTACTCAGATACACGTCATTTTTGGGTGCTGTCCTGCATGTCCATGAATTTTGTCTGATATACATACTCAGTATCTAGATTAACCCCAAAAGTTTGATAGTTGCATATTTCTATGGAGTTCGGGATCATGTCAGCACATCAATAATTTGTAACTTATTAGGTATTTAGGTGGCCCAAAAAGATTGTTGTTGTGTACCTATATGTTTCTATCATCTAGTTCTCAATGAACATTACTAGGTGTATAACTGTTGCGCCAATAATGTTCTGCCCAGCGAATTAAGCGTACTCTTGTCATATTTGATCAGCGTTTATGTTCCTAATGTGTTTCCCATTTGCTCAGTAAGTATTTCCAGATATTAATTTAACCATCCTTCATATTTCTCCTGCATTTCAAAGGATGGTATTTTTGGAAACTCCATTTTAAAATCAACCATATATAGCTTCAACTTCAACTTCACATTTGTCATGCAATTGCTGTAATTCAGGGGTGCTCATTTAGTCATAGGCATACATGCCAGAACCAGACGTGTATGTACACCTTTTAAATGGACAAAATATGCTTTTTTGGCTTTTTCTCAAGTTAACAGTTCACTAAAGCCGTCGTAAGAATTTGTAATTTTGGCATCCTCAAAGAAGCACCACATAAGATCCTGTAAGGTTTGTGGTCTGCTGTTGCAGTTTTACTAACCTGTGGCGCGGCTGTTTTTTTAGTTGAGGTGTGGGTGGGTGTGGGTGTGGGGTTTCTGTACTCGGGGAGGGTCTTTCCAGACTCGTGTAATCTTTTTCTACCTTAATGAAATGACGCGCAGCTCTCCTGCGTAGTTCGAGAAAAAAAAAAGAAGCACCACATGATGCTCATTAATGATCTGTTAAAGATGAATCAGCCTTGCAGATTTGAGTGCTTATCATTTTTCCTTGTGTCAATTCGAATGGAATCAATCAACTAAAATGTATTTATTTGTAAATTGTTTTGGTCCTGCTGATTTAGATCAGAAAGAGATGCATAAAGAGCATAAAAAACAAGTTCAGCAGTCTCACGTCAAGCCATCCACCTCTGCTACCTCAAAGGTTTGTTTATTTATGAAATATACCTCAAAGGTTTGTTTATTTATGAAATATCATTTCTGAATTTTACCTAGTAACTACTATAGCTGGCTAGTTGAATATGATATCAGCATATTGGTAAAATACTTCCAGGCAACCTGAATACTTCACTTATCTGATGGCTTCAGCTGCTCCTCTAGCTATTTAATGTCTATGTAAAGTATTCCGTTTTGCTAAGGAACATCAGTATGTATGAAACAAATTTATGTGTTTGTTAAGCGTTGAATCCACCAAATATCAAAGAGAATAATGACAGTTATGGAGCTGTATCTTTTTAATTAATAAGTAGTTCATTGTTTGTTAGGACAGGAAATCCAGTTAAATCTTTTTTCTTGCCAAAGCTCATTGATTTTTCTCAGTGTTACTTGTTTCCTTGTGAAATGCCATAAATCAGAGAACTTTGAGTTCCTGTGAACGTAATATCTTGTTTACTCTTTTGATAAATAGCTTGATGATTCTGCTGCATGTTTTGGTCAAAAAAACATCACACTAGTTTCTGGGGGTTTTTTTACCCTTTTTCTACAGGCAGGACATTCAGACTCTGGAAACAAACACTTCTCTCCCTCAAAAATAAAACAATGGGCAATGGATGATTTGACGCAGACTGTGTCATGGTTGGAGAGCCAAGAAGAGAAGGTGGGTGTGCCTAGTGAAAAAACTGCATCTATTTATGTTGTACATCTTTGTCTGCTTGCCCAAGGTTTCTTTTAACAGATAAATCTAAAGCTTGTTTTGCTGACTGACTTGTCTATCTCTTGCTTCTTCCTGATAGCCAGAGCCAAGTGAACTGAAGGCAATAGCTGCTGAAGGGGTTATTACTTGTCTGCAAGATGCCATAGAATCCCTCGAGCAAGGCAATGTAAGCACTGCAATATCTCCTTTTTCATCTATGAAGTGCATGCATTTGCATTGATTATCTACTACTGATCATCAAATATTGTGCTATGTATGACTGATTTATATTGGAATGCATGTAGAGTGAGGCACTGGTCTTAAGTACTTATCTTGAAAGATCAAAATAGAAATACTTGCCTATGCTCTAGGTGGCCACTCATGATCTGGGTTAATTGTCACTGTGATTATACTTCCATTAAGATCCTGAATAGCTTGAGTGAATAGTCAAATCCAGCAGAGAAATATCTTCTCCATATTAGTTTGTTATTTTTCTTACCGAAGGAGTGACCATGATAAACCTGTTTTCAGGACATCAAAGGAGTGGCGGAGCAGTGGAGCTTCGTCCCCCATGTTGTCAACGAACTGCTGAAACTGGATGGAAGCGGAAAAGATGCATCATTGCCTAAAGAACAACTCTCGCAATTAGCAATCAAATGTAAGAAGATTTATCAGGCCGAGTTCGTGCGCATGGACAGCGACAACAAGAAGGGGAAGAAGCGTCAAAGCAGCTCGCCGGTAACAGAGCACCGCAGGAAGACAAAATCGAGTGATGATCATTACGACAGTGATGACACGATAGAAATGACGGAGGAAGAGATTGATCTCGCCTGCAGACAGCTCCCTGGGCTATGCGGATGATACTGAGCTAGGTTAGTTGAGGTGCGTCCTTCCTCTGAACTCTGAACAGGAGAGGAAGGATGCTGGATGGCCGTCTCCATTCTTTTCCTGCTGCCACCCAAATAAACTGTGGGAATTCGGTAGTTAGACACATTGACGAGTTCAGGGCTGTAATGTGGACTTTGCTCGTATGCAAGAACCGTCTGTGTGCGTTCATGCAAATGTAATGCACCTTTCAAATTATGCTAATCGCTCGATCCAGGCTGTGGGCTTACTTAGTATGGTTCAAAAGTCATCACTTCAATGTTGGGTTGATAAGCACCCAGCCTTGTGAGGTTATTGGGTTAAGTTTGGGCTGGTGGTATCCGGTTGCTTGGGATAATCAAACATGACTGATCCACTCTACACGTCAGCGCTGCCCGCAAGTCAACAGGCGGAGTGCTGGTTGGATGCCAAGTATTCGGGCTCTAACACAGGCCCCACCTACCAGTGGAAGCTAAACCGTAACATGAACACCTGCCCAGCCTTGAACCGGCGGCGCTTGGTGGCATGGGCAAAGGTTCCCTGATTAACTTAACCTGATGGATAATTTGCTGGTGCAAGCCATTCAGATTCAGCCCAAGAAAAAACGATGCTTCTCCTGCCCAAGTCATCCGAGGTCCAGCCGTAACAATTACGTCGGATTATTTTTTATTTGGCGCATCATTGAACTGAACTGGGTAAGCAGATTTGGCGGTGTAGTTACCGTGGCTAGTTAGGATACCCAGTGATAAGCCCCCATAGCTCGATACCAAATAATTCTATCTTCTTCGTGCGTTAGCTGCACATCAGCGATAAGCCCCCATAGCTCGACATACTCAGCGATACCAAATAATTCTATCTTTCGAGCTTTACCTCTGATCTGGTCCTATATATATGCTTCAAATAATGAATTATCCCCCCTTCGAGGTCTTGTCTGGATAGAGATTATTCCTTTTCAATCTATATGGATTGAGATGGAGTGGAAGAAAAAACTAGTTTATTTTGCACTCTAATAATCCATGTTTATTGGACGAGAATAAGTTTATCAAAGAATCCCTGAGATTGAGATAATGACAACGAGACACAATTTTTTTTAACAAGGATCAGCCTTCCAGCACCTATATCCTCCGAGAAATGGCAATGACTACAAGCTCTAAGCTCTCCTCCCCAGTGATCAGCAGCTGCCCTGGTATATAGTATCACCATAGCCTCCACCGCCACCCAAACTTGCCACCAAATTATCTCATGGTTGGAACGGTGGTGCCCTCATATTTACGAGCCCTCGTGATATAAAGTACGAATTAAACTTTATATGTAACCACAGATTATATCAAGTCCTAACTAACTACTTAAACTCTCTATTGGTAAACTTCTACCTCTGTCTACAAATATAAATATTTCTAAATTTGTTCTAGGTCAAATTGTTTTAGCTCTGACCATCAATAATGATAAAAATTAGATTAATAACAAAAAAACGATGATATTAGGTTCATCGTGAAACCAACTATCATAGTACCATTACTTTTGCATTGTGAACATTTATGATTTTTTGCTATTGATGGTCAGAGCTATAAAAGTTTAACTTAGTAGGATAAACATCGAAATATTTGGAGGGTACACATGTTCAACACCTATTCTAACAAGTCTCCGTTTTTTTTTCCCCTCATCAGTCCCATAAGGCACGGCGCTGAGGACGAGATTGGGAAAAATTCCCAGGAAAGAAGACCGGATAGAAACTTTTCACTACCGCCAAAAAATGCCGGCCAATCGCTCCGTGGTTGACCGACCACAACCGCAAAAGAGAGCTGCGCTGAGTTGAGCCGAGCAGGGGGGGAAGCAGGCGAGCGCATGGAGGAGACGGCGGCGGCGGCGAGGAGCACGGTGTGCGTGACCGGTGCCGGCGGCTTCCTCGCGTCGTGGCTCGTGAAGCTCCTCCTGTCCAGCGGCCGCTACGCCGTCCGCGGCACGGCGCGCGATCCTGGTATATCCACCATACCTTGCTCGATCCGATTCCTTGCTTGCTCCCAGCAGACTGAGCAACCAGAAGTCTGTAGGTGATGGCAAGAATGCTCACCTCATGCCGCTGGAAAACGCTGGGGAGAGGCTGCAGCTGTTGAAGGCTGACATGCTGGACTACGGCAGCGTCGCCTCCGCAGTCGCCGGCTGTGAGGGTGTTTTCCATGTCGCCAGCCCTGTCCCATACGGCCAGCCCTCCAATCCTGAGGTGATTATTACAATTTACAAGCACATGGTTTAGTTCGTAGTCATGCTACAGTGCGGCTGTGTAAGGGTGGGGGGGTAGGGTTGGGGTTTTTCTCGACTTCGTTGAGGAAGGATCCCCCCCCCTATCCCCGG